>NC_139716.1:33973507-34152153 GCF_964188405.1 Protomyctophum parallelum
CTCACAGTCCCAGTGATGCCGAACAGGGCTGGACAGCATGAGATATTCAAACAAACTCCTGGGCTGAGAAGGGATCCTCGCAACTTTGAGGATTTATTCATCTCCTCTGTAAAGACATAGTGTTAAATGTCCAGCTGAGATATCTCCAAATCAGTGCTGGTCCCAAAAAACAAAACAAAAAAACAATGATTTAACTTAACTGGCACTGTCAGCTTGTACTGTTTCTTAAAAGCATTGAGTCAACGTTTGAGCTTGTTGATCTGCTATTTTCTGCAAAAGCTTTCCCCACAATACGGATGCTGGTGTGGTTAATGTGCTCATCCTGGTTGATGTTTAGTACAACACGTAGCATTCTGGTGTGCAGTAGCACCCATTCTGCAGAACAGGAGAACAGACGAGGGGTGCCCTGGGCGAATCCATTACTGAGGAGTGAGGTGTAATCAGCACTGATTATCTACACCTGGCCAACTTGACACTGCTCCATGGATGCTGTGCCCTGTTGGCCAGGTGTAGTTAATCAGTGCTTGGTCCCGGGCTCTGCTCACACATTCGAAATGCGTGTTCCATGTCTCTGTTCTGGGGGGAGAGGGGGTCAGAACAGCTCACAATTCATTTTCAATGGGAGTCACGTGGTGTTGACGAAACAGCCATGCTTGATGGCTCATTTCTGCCCCTCTCCCCCCATCAAGCAAGGCTGTTTCATCAAAACCACCTAACTCCCATTGAAAATGAATTGCGAGCAGTTCTGCCCCCCTATCCCCCAGAACAGAGACAAAACATTGTGTTTCAAATGCATGACTGCAGCCTCAGCCTTACTCATCTGCGAAGAGAAAAGCCTGGTCACAAGGCCATAACATCCGTCGGGCCGGAACATCCGTCAGATGTATTTCCCCCCCGGATACGATATTTTCCGATCAATCACAACACTTGTTTCATACACGGAGAATGTAAACAGATTTGTAAAGTGTCAACATCATTTCCTTACGTACATCTGCCAAAATCCTGCTATACTTCCGCCAAATTCCAGCAATGCAATTTAATTTGTTACATCTCATAAAGTGTACACAAGAGTAATATGCTTAGGTTGTAGTTCCTCAACATTGTAGCACCAATAGCAAAAGTGAATAACTAAAAGTAGTAAGGTAACACAATGGAAATTGTACCCAAGGATAACAAGTCTGTGTTATCCTTTTGCCCTTAATGTCTCGTTGTGCCACGTGCTGTTTACATTCCTTTTTTTACTGTACTGATTCACTCTGATCTGCATAAGCATGCAGATATGCTTGTGACATCATGCTTTATCAGACACTGTATGCCCAATGATATGAGTTTCAACTGTTTGCGTGAACTACATTGTAGAACATCATGACATCATGTTCTCTGTGATATCTAACCCTGTTCCTTTCCGTTCCTTTCTATATCTGTTACAAGTGACAACTCATATCCTCCTGCTCATATAAAGTGACCAGTACTATACAGTATATTCTCTATTGCAGTGCCGGATTTACAGGCCCCTGGGCTATAAATCCCCGGGCCCTTTATAGGCCACGCGGAAAGCCCCGTGGGCGTTCGTCACTTCGTTTTGGCTCGAATAATTATGTGGGGGAGCGTCAAAATCACCCAAAATTCCTGTTAAACCGAGGAAGCATCTGTGTCATTTTAGATTTTATAGCGTTGGCTATCAAAAATAGCAGATATACAAGCTCACAGTACGTGCGTCACTTTGTGCCGCGCTGCAAAGCTTGCATTAATATTTTTAAACACAAATCTTCTCCTCTGGAGATCGGGTACCCCCCCTAAGCAGCACAAAACCTTTTCAGATGGGGTTCCGCAGCCAAATACATATCAAGTTGGGGTCCATAGGCATTTGAAGAATCGGTCTCATGGGTTAATAAACTTCGGAACTGGTTGTGTGATACTGTACTGGCGTCATCATGTTCTCCCAGCTCTCCACTCAACTGAACTCATCACTCACCACCACCCGTAATTAAAGGAAAACTCTTAGGACCACATCAAGGGTCCACTAAACATTAAGTATGTGCATTAATCATATCACAGTAGCCTATGAGTTCCACACACTGAATGTTTTTATATTAGCATCCACAGGTTCGTGCACCATCGCCACCAAGTACACTTACAGCCTCACTATATTATGTAACTTCTTTAATGTATAAAATGTAATTTTGTCCCATCGGTATGGTAGTATGTTAATACATTATAACTTATACAATCAGTATGTTAATACAATATAAGGTATACAATTGGAGTGGTGGTATTATGTCTCCCTGCTCTTCTACTGAGACATTTAGATTGTGTCAAAGGTCAGGTCTCACCTAGACACAGTCAGGATCTGACACGAATTTTGACCTGATGGTGAAGATTAAATGTATCCCCCGAGCAAGCAGCTCAATGGTAAAAATGTATACTTGCACAAGGAACCGGGTTCAAATCCAGGGTAGAAGAGGATTGTTACATTGTGCTTTCTCTAGTATGTTGTGCATGAACCGATTCAGGTGATGTACAGTTGAATGTATTTGTGCATTTTGCTTTATAACCATTGCTGTGATACACCAATAATTGACACAGATGTTGCTGAATATCTGGTGCTGTGAGACAAATAAAGCCTATGATTCTGCTTTTTTCGGATAAGTGGATTTTAGGATCTCAGGGCAGCCCCAAAACATGCAAGTCTTGTTTGCCTAAAAGTAAATTGTACTAGCAATGCAGGCCAAAGCCATTGCACAAATACACAACCATCATCGTATGGGAGTAACAAGTCGTCTCTTGTCAGGTGAAAACCAAACTGACAAAACTGTTACTTTTCAGGATTGTATTTCAAAAATAGCAAAAGTAGCAGATCTACAAGATCAAAACCTGTCGATTCGCACTTTGAGCTTGAAAAAACCACAAAAGGTTAAAATATGGAGATGAGAAGTTTCTGGCCGACATCAACGATATGCACACACTGACACATTCTGTGTAACCTTGCTTCGAATAATCCATTTAATTCTTTTTACATATTAGGCTTTATACTGTTGCCTGGAACAGGTTATAGTGGATAAACCCTACAGAATGCTCCATGGGTATACTAACTAAGCCCCTATACTTTTTTCCCCTCGACACCATCTTTGTCGAAAATAACCGATCCAAATCCTCACAACACATCACTTTGAGCAAAACGTTGAGCTTGTAGCTTGTCATTTCTTTTGTGAATGTTCGTTCCGGAAGAGGGATGGGGAACTGGGGTTCATTTGGTTAATTCAATCAAGTTTATACAGCAAGATCAAGGGGTGAAAACATGTGACCAGTATTCCTGATATGAGCAATAATTTCTTATAGAGAATTGAGAACCATGCAGTCAGCAGCACATGGTATAGCCAGTCTATTCTAAGATGTTCTGTTATAGTCTCTATATATAAACTCATGTGGTATTATGTCTACCTGAGGCTACGGGACACCGTTGAAATACTATGCCCCTTAGCTGAACAACGCAATGGTGAAACATCATTCACTGAAAAACTATAATCACAGTTTTGACTGGTGCAGTTATGCTGCTTCAGGGCAATTGTGCATTTGTGTGCCTGTGTGTGTGCGCGCGCGCGTGCGTTTGCGCGAGCACATGTGCATGCATCTTTGTTTGCTCTCTCCCTGTGTGTATGTGTGTTGTTCCTTTTCACCCCTCCACTCTCTCTCTTCTCCCCCACCACACTACTTACTTTACCCCTCGTCTCCACCTACGAGCGGAATGGAGAAGAGGTGAGGGAGTGAGAGACACAGAGAGAGAGAGAGAGAGAGAGAGAGAGAGAGAGAGAGAGAGAGAGAGAGAGAGAGGTAGATGGGTGGTGGTGTGGGGGGTGTATAGAGGGGATAACCGGTCTAGCAGGTAGCGGCCTAGCCCTGTAGCAGCCCAGGCCCTGCTTGCTTGCTGTTGTCACCGTTATATCTGGGACGCATGCGCGCTGGCGTCCGTTTCCTGCTTTTAAAATAAGTACCTGCGTGCCTTTTTTTTCTCTTTCTCCTCCAGCCCACCTCCTGTAGCTCTGTGTGTGTGTGTGTGTGTGGGAGAGAGAGAGCGCGTGCCCCTCTCCCCGTGTGTGCGCGTTGATCAGGCATAGGATACGTTATCTGGCCGTTATATTATTTCCACTCGAAACATTGTAGCCCGCAGAGTAGTAACCAGCTCTCACCTGAGAGCACCGCTCACACCTGTAGCACACACTGCCTACGACGCTAAAGACACACATACGCTACTTCTGGAAACAAGTTAACGGATTTAACAGAAGAGAAAGAAAGAAAGAAAGAAGGACAAGTGGAAACCCTGCGACGTTTGATCGGGTTGAACAGCAAGGTGGAAGGGAGCGAGGAATTGATACCTTCCGTTTCCCCCCTTCTCCTTTCTTTTCTTTTCCTTTCTTTTTTTTGTACCCAAGCAAGGTACATGAGAACGTGTTGCCACTCGCGGTTTATTGTTTGGTTTTTCTTCGAATTTGAGAAGTTCTAGACCTATATATAGCAGGTGTGGATTTTTGGGGAAGAAGACAGTTTTATAAGTTAACTGAATTATTTAGCAGCAGCCACCATGCCGAGAGCCTTTCTGGTGAAGAAGGCGAATATTTCGCCTGGAAAACGGAACTGGAGCGAGCGAGGAGGAGACGTCTACATCCCAGGTGAGTGGGTCTAGTGCAGGTCTAGTGCTGTGCTTGTCAAACTTTTTTTATTTTATTTCCAAGAACCCCCTCACCATATAACTCTGATCAGCGTACAGATTTGCACGCTCTCGGAGTTTGGAAACTCCCGAGGGGTCCCTGGCTGAGTGACCCCACTTTGAGAACCTGCTTGTGTGCTTTGCAGGGGAATGGGCCATTTTGTATAACGGGGCCGCCGCGCTGCGAATAACGGGAAACCAATCTGGGCTGCCTGCGACGAAGTGATCCGTTTATTATCTTTTGACGTTATAGAACTCAGGAGGAATATTAACTTTCAGAGCCTATATATTTATTATGCATGCTATTGATTACCCTAGGCCTACATGTATTTATGTTCAAAGCGGGCCAGTAAGGGTTACACTGTCACTAGGCCACACACTAGCCTACTATAAAAGTTTACAACTGGGTATAGGTCCACCTTGACAGCGTGGTTTGCAGCTACCGACTGGCTAATCTATACAAACTATTAAAAGTAAACAAGTATAGGCCTACAAAGACAACGTATATGACAAGGAGTCTAGGTGGAAAAAATTAAGATTTATTTTATTGTTCTGGTGTGTGTGTGTGTGTGTGTGTGTGTGTGTGTGTGTGTGTGTGCGCGCGCACGCGCGTGTGTGCGTGTTGTGCTATCATAAGGACCCGTTGCTTTTTTCACCTGGCTCATTTCGACCTTCAACCCCAGATTTCAGCTTCTTGCTTCCGCGTGAGAGGAACACAGCCTGGTTTTATAACAGTCAGTCAACAACCACTATATGGAATTGGAATAACGGTCGGCCTAAACACTTCAAATCTTAATCAGGTTCAGGGATGTGTGCAGATGTCATTTGATACAGTCTCACCATGGCTTCTGTTTTTCAAAACCTTTTTGATGTAGGTAGAAGTTTACAGCGGAATTGTTCATTTATGCTTTATCTTTCTTTTTTATTCATATTAGGGTTTTCTTTCTCCATCTCAATCTCATCATCATCATGTGGCATCCATTTTCTGGGCTCACACACAGTAGCTGCAATAGCTACTGTTGTAGCCATATGTGTCATTTTGTCACTGGATGGAATGTGATACAAGGCCGAGGCGTTACAGCTACTAGACTAGGTTCTGACACGGAACACTGGTCAAAGAGAGAGTTTTCATAATCAGTGGTTGTTCTGATTATGCTTTAGTCCTGTTACTAGTAATGATAGCCCCCCCTATCTCTCTCTCTCTCTCTCTCTCTCTCTCTCTCTCTCTCTCTCTCTCTCTCAGAACAATCCCTATTGTTGCCAATGGCAGAGTTTTATTGTTGGGTTCACATTGGTATCAGATAACAGCTAACGGACTACACCCAGTAGTCTCTCTCTCTCTCTCTCTCTCTCTCTCTCTCTCTCTCTCTCTCCCCCCCCTCTTTTCCTTATTTCTTATTTCTCTGTGTTTCTCCCCCACTCTCATCTCATCTCCGTTAACTTCTAATCATTGACTCATACATCCTCTTTGGGCTGTGTGAGCGCTGAAGCAGTAGAGTAGACTAGGCCGAACATGACTTGTTTGAACAATTAGACTTGTGTCCACTAGCCTCTTTTCTATAGCCTACCCACAGAAGAAACCCAAATGCTCATTGGAACATTCCTTATACATGCTTACTTTATATTGACAGATCAAAGGCGTTTTAATATCAGTTTTTCTTATATTTTCAGAGAGATCTCAGTTAGGCCTAGATTACCTTGTGCTTGTAACAGCATAGAATCCGTTCAACGTGAGATCAACAAATATAATGACTTAAAACAGTTGCATACATACAGGTAACATGATAGACCTTGTATTGAACTATTAAACTCTACTCGCCTCTTAAAAAACTGTTAATGTATTCAATCAATCAATCAATCAATAGTAATCTATCAGGCTACATTCAACTTTTGAATGCACACTTATGTTATTGAGTATATTGACAGCTGATGTGAAGGCAGCATTTGGAGGTTGACGGTCGCCACCTTAATCACCATAGCAACGGTCTCTGGCATGTGCCGTTACTTGATGTACCTGCCCAACCTGTGTCTCACACACACACACACACACACACACACACACACACACACACACACACACACACACACACACACACACAGTCACACACACACACAGTCACACACACAAAGTATGATAATGGCTCTCAGACGAAGGTGTGTTAAATAGTTTTATGAACAGTAGGCAGGTTAGTTTATCACGAAGCAAATGGCTTATTTATTTTGACTATAAGCCTGGTTATTATTTTGACATTGTGGTGTGTCTCAATGTTTTACATTATCAATTAATTAATCAATATAATAATACATCAGGTACAATCTTGTGTCATTCTTTACCAAATACCCTTTTGAAATGAATAAATAGCTTATGATATAATCCTGGCCTGGTCTCCAAAACGGCAACAAATGTTTACTGCAATTTAACTTGTTTTTGATATTTTTATATACCATGACCAATCCTCTTATATACATTGCATATTAATGCATATAGTTCACCTACTGTAGCCTATCCTATATAAATATTTTTTTATTTTCTGTGAACAGTAATTTTCATTTTCTCACTTCACAAATTGTGTTATGTTTCAGAATGGTGATACGGAAATGGTTTTATGATTAAACCATTTCCGTATCACCATTAAACTTTAATCCCTTTTAGAAATACATCTTAATCTATTTGTTTGCTTAATTCATTGCCGTCATTTAATAATCGTAGCCCATATTATTTAGTTAAGTATTAGTAACGCCACCCTGGGTTAATGTTTATAGAACAGGAAATATAACGGACCCTTTCGGACACACGAGCGCCCGCCAACTTGTCTTCCCTGGAGTTAAAAGCAAGTCTATTGCATTCATTACACCCTTGGCAAACACACACACGCACACGCACAGTCGCACACACATGCACGCACGCATGCACACACACACATTTGATAAATCTATTTGCTGGTTGTTGACCCTCCTCCAAGCCATCATGACATGTCAAGAATAATGTACTAGAGAGAATGTGGGCTTACTAAATTCAGAGGGAGTAACCCTGTCTCTCTCTCTTCCTCTTTCCACACATTGTTGACCTGCTGTCAAAAATTGTAATGTGTATTGGTGTATTGTTCTAGCCTACAAAAGCGTGCTTTTGCTCAGACCCGCTTGAAATAATGTCCAAGGGAGGTTTTTTTTGCATTGTAAAACATACAAAGCAAAACATAAATAAATAAATGATGAGATGTAATGAAAATGTAGGCCCAGTAGAATTAAGACATGTGTAAACACTAAACAGCTGTCTAACAGTTCTCTCTTTCAACCCATTGTTTATTGGGTGGGATCTTGAAATCAATGAGGCGATTAGGCCCCCCACACACACCTACCTGTCTGGCCGGTCCTCTGTATTGACCGGCTGTGGGCAGAAGGAGTGGTGCGTGAGCTGAGCAAACAACCGGGACCAGATTACAACATGCGTGACACACAATGGCGCGTTATTTCCGCCTTTAAACAATATGAAAAAATTAATAACGACTTTGAACCCGGCATCCATATTTAGAGCATGTCATTATTATAGGTAAAATATTTTACACTTGAAACCTCTATAATAGTAAAGTTTGGCCTGGGGTTGGCATTCTTTTTCCCACTCTACAGTAAACCCCTTTACAGTAAATCTCGTCGCTCTACATTTTTGTTACATCATAGATGCATGCATGCAAAGTTGCAAACTATGTTGAATCCAATTGGTTGAAAATGCCAATAAGCTGCCTTTTTATATAGTTAATTGCAGGCTAAAGTTCATGGCAGCATACACAATTTACTGCAATTAATTTGAACTTGCAGATCGACATCATTGCAGGTCAAATTAAAAGACGTGTGTGAACATTATGTGTAAATTAAAAAGAAAATAACTAAAATAAATGCAGAGTAAAATACATGAATACTGTGGACCTCCTTCAAACTTGATCACCAAAAATAGCAGATCTACAAGCTCATAGCAGATCGACATCATTGCAGGTCAAATTAAAAGACGTGTGTCTACATGATCTGCTACGAGCTTGTAGGTCTGCTATTTTTGAAAAATCGTGAAAATATTTATTTCAGAAAACTGGCGGATTTAGAAGATTTTCTTTTAATTTCGAGGTCACTCCTGAATGGGTTAAGCCTGATTCATACTTTGTTGCACGTTGGTGTTGCATGCCGTAAATAGTAGATATAGTTATAGAACGGGACATTTGTAACCCGTTGTGAGCTTGTAGATCTGCAATTTACTGAGCATGAGCACAACATACCTGCGGCTTTAGTTGCATATACGGTAGCCTGCATAGTAGTGTTGATTTTGACAGGAAAATTAGATTTAGTTTTAGTCATAGTCTGTTGAATTAATATTCCATTTAGTTTTAGTTATATTTGAGTCATCATCATATTTTAGTTTGTCTTTTGGTCGACTAAATATCATACGATCTTTTTAAATTAAATCTACAGATGATTTTGTTGACAAAAAATTATTTTGGAAGGCCTTGATGGCATCATATTCATAATGCCTGATTTCACACTTGGTTGCATGGTGAAAATAGCCGATCTATAAGCTCACAAGCTTTCAGGCTATTTTCAGAGCGCAACCAACCACAAAATGACTTGGCTTTTAGTTCTACTGGATCTGTTCTCGACTACTCCCTCCCTATAATTGTAGTTGTATTTGTTGACGAAAGTGTCAATATATTTAGTCTTATTTTTAGTCATCATAGCTTAGTTTTCATCATTTCATCATCACCGTTTAGTTTTCGTCAGTGAAAAAAGGTAATCGACAAAAAAGAAAATCTTCGTAGTGACGAAATCAACAATGCTGCACAGGTCTCTCATACTGTCTCATCTCTGTCTCTCTGTCTCTCTCTGTCTCTCTCTGTCTCTCTGTCTCTCTCCCTCCCTCTCTCTCTCTCTCTCTCTCTCTCTCTCTCCCGTTAATTCAACAAACTATACTTCTGTATACCTATTTAGTGTCCAGATATGGTCCTGTGCATCTGACCCGTTATGGGGCCTCAGTGTTCATTTGCATGCTCATTTGCGTTCCTATCCGGCTGAGGCTCCTCGCCCAGAGGCCACAAGACTGTACAGATTCGTTGTCTCTTGAGTGACACATAGTCATAGCCTACAGTTAAGGCTTGAGTGGTGGCACACACACACACACACGCACGCACGCACCCACACACACACACACACACACACACACACACACACACACACACACACACACACACACACACACACACACACACACACACAGCCCTGCGGAGGTGTATTGTTTGAGGAAGACGCAGGGCTTGTGCCACAAGCTTGTCTGGTCTGACAAGTCTGGCTTGTGTGTCTGTGTGTGTGTATGTGTGCGTGCGTGTGTGAGAGCGAGCAACCTTTTGTTTTTGGCAATTGCACTATAAGCATTAAGCACACACGCACGCAATATTGAAGCCTGCGTGTTTGCTAATTAACAGATTGTGTAAATATGGACCGGGCACGCATGCTGCGATTGAGACATTTAAAACGTCTAGGCTTAATCTCTATGTACCTCTCTCTCATTTGCTCTTTTTACGCCATGGCTCTATTAGGCGAGCCATCTAGAAGAGGGTCTGTGAGTGTGTGTGTGTGTGTGTGTGTGTGTGTGTGTTTGTCCGAGGGTTAATCCTGCTGGACCATTCAGCACTGCATTTCTTGTCACATTGCCAAACGAGTACCTCCCTGCATTTGTTTCACTTTAGTTTTATATATATATATTTTGAAATCTTCCCAAGGCTGAAACCTTGCCCAAATAATATGGAGAAACCCCATATGTCCAAAACTGTTACTTTTCAGGATTCAAATTAAAAAATGGCTAAATATGTACCAGCTTGAAACGCAGTGCAAAATGACGTGTTTAAAAAAAGTTAGAATATGGAGATAAGAGGTTTCTGCCCGACAGCATAGATCATAAAGTTGACGCATGTTTAGGGGTGCAGTTAACGGTTCATCTAATCAATTTAATTTATTATTTAGAAAAATGCAATGATTTTATCAAAGGGATCTAGTTGTTGATCCCTATTTTGTCCCTATGTCTTATGTTTTCAAAAACACCTTTTGATTATTTGATAAATTAATGAAGTATCAAAGTATCTAAGAAAATAATTGATGGTTGGTTGCAGCTGTAGGTGCCATGCAGCTGTTGGACCCCATTTTATTTCTTTCTTTCTCTCGTTCTGTCATGCTTGTTCTCTCCCACCGTTTTTGAAGTGGTTTGCTATCATTTCCCAGACGGCAAGACCACACACCTACACATTGAGTCTTCAATTTATATTTATATTAATTTGGAATAAACAGAATCACGTACCACTCTCCTCTATCTGAAGTATTGCAAATATCTTTTATAGTTAGTAGGTCTCTAAATGTTGGTACTCCATCCTAAAAAAGTGTCTATAGGTTCTATCAGATGGGTAGCGATAAACGTGCCTAGTAATTCATTTTCAATGAGAGGCCTGCGTTTTTGTGTACGCAGAGAGAAGTTGAGGGCCTGTGAAATTGACTAGACCTGGATTGTGTTGAGCTTTTGTTTTTACGCAGCACGAGTCGCGCCCCTCATGAGCAGACCTGACGTTGATACAGCAGGCAACAACCACTGCGTCACACGCTCCCCATCTGAAGATGTCATTTCTCTCCCCAGTGTCCATCTTCCCTCCGTCCTTCCTAATGATGGGAGCTGAGGCCACGCCTGCCGAGAGCACGCCGCTTTGCCTCACCAAGCACGCACACTTTGTGTCCGACAGCAACGCGCACCCCGAGCTGCCGTCCTGCACCGTGCTGGGGCGACCCCCCAGCCCCTCGCTGCTGTCAGAGGAGCGGTCGGAGATCAGGAGGAGGCCACAGGGTGGCTCCACTTACGTCCGTTCCAAAATCAAGGTGAAGTCCCTCTCTCCACATGCCATTGCAGGTTGGGGTTTGATGCAGGGGCGGATAAATCCGTCACGGACTGAAATTTAGAATAGAGCGTATGCGTGAGTGAGTGGTGAAATCGAGTGGAAAAGCGAATTATACGTTGTTTAATGCAGTCAGATAGGACTTTTCTGTGTGGATGTATGGGCTGTCAATGCCAGAAAGTAGTTTTTTGTCACCTATAGACGTTCCCGCAAAACTTCCGGGTATGATGACGACGTCACGCGCATACCCGCATAGTGCATACCCTCTATATCCAAAAATCGCTATGATAAGCTTTTATCATGCCTCCAGTGATAATGGAGAGATGAAAACTCATTATTATAGAGTTCAATAAACACCTCTCTTGTAAGGCGCTCTGGACAAGAGCGTCTGCTAAATGCCCAAATTGTAATTGTTTCATTTCCGTTTGTAGCTCACGCTCTCCTTTCTTTTTCCTATCCCTCTCTTCTCACAGGTAACTACTGGTGAGTTACCTGTAATCTCCGCTCTTCCTCCTCCTCCCCCTCCTCCTGCTCCTCTTCCCCTGTTTCTTCCCGTGTTCCCTGCCGAACCGTGCTCCGTCCAGGACGTCTCTATGACTTCCGTCTCCCCGGCGACCACCACCACCAGCACCCCTGACACCACCCTGGCAGTGGTCGCCCCGGCAACAAGGTCGGCGGGAGGTCAGAGTTTATATTCATGCCAGGTATGTTCTAAAGTTGAGACATTAAGAGGGAACAGCATTTATTTTTGAAGTGTGGGTCAGATGACCCACAGGGGTGCTCCTTGAAAAAGGGTTATTATAGCATTAAAACCAGTTTGACCAATTTATACTTAATAGCAGATCTACAAGCTCACAATGCAATGCATCGCGACGTGTCATATTTTCTAAATGAATGTGACATTTCTTAAAATCTTTTTGAAAAGAATTTCACAAATCTTCTCTTATAGTCCTTGGCACCAAAAGCTTTTCAGATGGTGGTCCGTGGCCAAAATACACTCACTATCCGTTTGACATGTAAATGTCATGTTAGTTGATTTTGATGATTCAAATTCAGGTGTCACCATAGCGCGGACATCCAAGTACCTTTGATAATGGGTGCTGCACCAGTCCATTGTGCAGTACCCAGTGACGATTAATTTGAAAAGCTGAAGTTTAAAAAATGCTAACCTGATTCTGTCTGTTTCCGTGTGTGCGTGTAGATTTGTGACAAAACGTTCCAGTACCAGAGGATGCTGAACAGACATGTTAAGTGCCACAACGACACAAAGAAGCACCTCTGCACCTTCTGTGGGAAAGGATTCAACGACACCTTTGACCTCAAGAGACACGTGCGCACACACACTGGTGAGAACACACGCACACGTGCACGCACACACACACACACACACACACACACACACACACACACACACACACACACACACACACACACACACACACACACACACACAAACAAAACAGACGCAACAAATTGTGTCAGAGTAGTTACTATTGTACTCAAATCTGTGATGGCTAGTCTTAGGGCTGTTATGATTTCAAGTTGACGATTAATTGTCACAATAATTTCGAGTAACGATTGAATTGTGTTTTTTGCATTTAACATTAGAACATTACAATTTGCATTTCTGTTTGCCTTTTAGGCTTCGTATGACAAATAACTCAAATATACAAAGAAATCACAGACACATTTAAACACTTTACAAAATAGCGGAAATAGTTGTTCAAATAGGTGATCAGCTATTGTCACTTTGGGACGTGTTGTAAGCTTGTAGATCTGCTACTTCTTTTTCTCTTTATATTTTTTGTGTATGGACATTTTTCAACATGGAAACGATTGACGATTATGCAAAAATAATTGCGATTATCTCTAATAATTGCAATTAGGCAATTATAATAAAAATTGTGACAGTCCTAGCCACTAGACAGTCTATGACGTCAGTCATGTCCGTATTTGGGAATAAAACCAAGCCGATGTCAGACCCATCATGTCTTGTCATTGTGTGTACAGAATGTACTTATAAGGCATGCGTGCGTTTGTAGTGCACATATGCACATGCACTAGGGGTTGATGCATACATACAGGCATGCATAAAAGGCGTTCTATCAACACAATACGCTCACTGCTGCACTAGTAACGGAACCAGCATGGAGTTGAATGACGCTAACCTTCAAACCCTCACCGAGTTCATGAGGAAAACGTTGAACGCAGACCCAACAGTACGACGTCCAGCTGAGAGGTTTCTAGAGTCCGTTGAGGGAAACCAGAACTATCCTGTATTACTTCTCGCCTTATTGGAGACATCCCAGGAAAGTGTGATCCGGGTCTGTGCCGCAGTGACGTTCAAGAACTACATCAAGAGGAACTGGCGTATAGTTGTCGATGGACCGAATAAAATCTCAGATCTGGACCGAACGACAATCAAAGCCAAAATTGTAAACCTGATGTTGAGCAGCCCGGAACAGATTCAAAGACAGCTTAGTGATGCCGTCAGCATCATTGGAAGAGATGATTTCCCCCAAAAATGGCCCGATCTTCTAACCGAAATGGTGAACCGCTTCCAAAGTGGCGACTTCCATATCATCAATGGAGTGCTCCGGACAGCCCACTCCCTCTTCAAGAGATATCGGCACGAGGAGAAGTCAAATGACCTTTGGTTGCAGATCAAGCTGGTGCTGGACACGTTTGCGCAACCTCTCACAGAACTGTTCAATGCCACCATTGAGTTGTGTCAGACTCACGCTACAGACGCCAAAGCCTTGAAGGTCCTTTTCTCCTTGCTCACGCTGATCTCAAAGGTCTTCTATAGTCTCAACGTTCAGGACCTCCCCGAGTTCTTTGAAGACAACATGGAGATTTGGATGTCTAATTTTCATGACCTGCTGTTGGTGGACAACAAGCTTTTACGTATAGACAACGAGGAGGAAGCTGGCCTCCTAGAACTGTTGAAATCTCAGGTCTGCGACAACGCCACTCTGTACGCTCAGAAGTACGATAAGGAATTTGAACCATATTTGCCTCGCTTCGTCACTGCCATCTGGAACCTTCTGGTGTCCACTGGACAGGAGGTTAAGTTTGACCTGCTTGTAAGCAACGCCATCCAGTTCTTGATATCTGTGTGTGAAAAGCGCAAGGATTTGTTTCAGGACCAGAACATACTCACTAGCATTTGTGAGAAAGTCATCGTGCCCAACATGGAGCTCAGAAGTGCCGATGAGGAGGCATTTGAGAACAACGCTGAGGAATACATCCGAAGGGACCTTGAAGGATCCGACTTGTATACGCGCCGCAAATCTGCATGTGACCTGGTACAACGCCTGTGTATGTTGTTTGAAGGCCCCGTCACAGAGATTCTATCTGGCTACGTGAACTCCATGTTGGGGAAGTTTGCCAAGAACCCCGGAGTAAACTGGAAGCACAAAGACACTGCCATCTGTCTGGTCACATCTCTTGCGTCTAAAGCGCAGACTCAAAGGCATGGAATAACACAAGCAAATGAGTTGGTGAATCACACAGAGTTCTTCGTCAACCACATTCTGACAGACCTCAAGTCCCCTAATGTCAACGAGTTCCCAGTGCTGAAGACGGATGCCATCAAGTACATCCGGATGTTCAGAAGTCAGTTACCTAAAGATCACCTGCTCCAGGCTATTCCTCTACTAGTAGCTCACCTGCAGGCAGAGAGCCCAGTGCAGCACACTCATGCTGCACATGCCTTGGAGACGCTGTTTGCTATGAGAGGGCCAAACAACTCTACACTTATCATGGCAGCAGAGATGGCACCCTTCACTGAACAGCTGCTCAACAACTTGTTCAAGTCCCTAGCTCATCCCGACTCCTCCGAAAATGAATATGTCATGAAGGCTATCATGCGCACCTTCTCCCTTCTGCAAGAGGCGATTGTTCCCTACATTCCCACACTGATTGGTCAGCTCACCCAAAAGCTCAGTGTAGTCAGCAAGAATCCCAGCAAGCCGAACTTTAACCACTCCTTGTTCGAAGCCCTGTGCCTGTCCATCCAGATCACCTGCAAGGCCAACCCCACCACTGTCAACAGCTTTGAGGAGGCTCTCTTCCCTGTCTTTGCCGAGATCCTTCAGAGTGACGTCCAGGAATTCGTTCCGTACGTGTTCCAGGTGATGTCCCTGCTCCTGGAGATCCACGACGACTCCATCCCTTCCTCCTACATAGCCCTGTTCCCCCATTTGCTGCAGCCTGTGTTGTGGGAGAGCTCGGGAAACATCCCCCCTCTGGTACGCCTGCTCCAGGCCTACCTAGAGAAGGGCGGAGACAACATTGCCAGCTCTGCGCCAGATAAAATCCCTGCCTTGTTGGGGATCTTCCAGAAGCTTATTACCTCCAAGGTCAACGACCAGCAAGGTTTTTGCCTTCTTAAAAGCATTGTAGAGCACATGCCTCCCAAATCCATTACTCAGTACCGGGAACAGATCTTCGGTTTGCTCTTCCAGAGGCTCCAGAATTCCAAAACCACTCAATTCATCAAGAGTTTTTTGGTGTTCATCAATCTCTATGTAGTCAAATATGGAGCAGTTGCTCTTCAGGAGGTTTTCGACAGTATTCGGCCACAAATGTTTGGCACGGTGTTGGAGAAAATAGTCATCCCCGAGGTCCAGAAGGTGTCTGGCACCGTGGACAAGATGATCTGTGCTGTTGGCATCACCAAAGTCCTCACCGAATGCCCGGCCATGATGGACACAGAATACACCAAGCTCTGGACCCCCCTGCTTCAGGCTCTCATCGGCCTCTTTGAGTTGCCAGAGGACAACAGCGTCCCATTGGACGAGCACACCTTCGACACAGAGGACACACCAGGTTACCAGACCGCTTTCTCACCGCTGGCCTTTGCCGGGAAGAAGAAACATGATCACATTGCTGTTGGCAACCCTAAGATCCTTCTCGCCCAATCCCTCCACAAGCTCTCTACCGCGTGTCCGGGACGGGTTCCATCAATGCTGAGCACCAATATGGATGCAGAGGCCCTCCATTACCTGCAGGGTTACCTACAGGCAGCAACAGTGCAGTTGGTTTAAAGTTAATAAGAATACATTCCACCAAAGTATAGCCCTGCTTTGACAAGAAGGACTTAAGACTTTGGTTTGACTCACTGCAGACAGCATAACATGGGGATGATGGTCCTTTTCATCATTTCTTTTCATATTTTTTTTTACAAGCAGGTGAAATCAGTGTGGCTGCCATGTGGATCTCGGATGTCATGTTAATGACATCATGCTGATTATGTCAGTCTTGTCCAAATATGAGGGACAATCAGGCAAAGACATTTCAATGCAAATTAACAAAATGCAAAGGATTTACTTCTTTGGAAGCATTCAAAGAAACGAAATGACTACATTGAATTGAATGTATGTTTGAGCAGTGCTACCTATGCACAGCTGTGTTTGTTTGTATGAGCCGTATTTGTAGAATGGAATGTGATGATTTGATTGGTTGAGCACGTAATGTGATGTATGATGATAAGATCACCCCTCACTTCACACAAGTGTGATTTTTTAGGGGCGCCCCTCCTATATCCAGCTTTTGGTGTCTGTCCACAAAGTTTGTCCTACACAAACGGAATGAATGGACAATTTTACGTTATTATTGTCTGAGCAAATAGACATAATGTCTATTAAATGTACAATAAATTACATTCAGCCATTACAACCCTCTGTTGTACAAGACTTAGCAATCATGTAGTAGTTTGAGAAATTGTAATACATGGCTGCCTGCAAAACAAAAACAAGCACATGTTAATAATTGTGGCTGTTAGCTTCATTCTGAAGTTTTATCATGCTGCCAAAATTCACAATTTGTTTTTTTTGTGTAGGTATAAAGCTCTGCGGATTTATTGATGTTGATGGTTGATGTTTCTGCGTTATTTAATTGCTTGCTGTGACGTGAAGTATCATATTTTTTGCTCGCTTTGTATCAAAGTGACCCGTCTTCATTTGTTTCTGTATTTCATATCAAACAAACAAGAGAAATTACTGGTGGTAAAGCTGACAGCGCATGATCGAACACAAGATTTATTGTAATGTATCCCAAGCAATTACATGTAATTGTATGGTCCCCAGCAAAATATGTATATGTTCAGCGTCAAAATTTTTACCACTTTATCCATGTATATGTTAATTGGCTATAAAAAAAGACCAGATCTAGTGCAAGCTCACAGCGTGTCACTTTGTGCTGCTCTGTGAGCTTGTACATCTACTATTTTTGACAAACAATTGAAAAATATCGAGTGAATATGAATTCTATTTTAAACACGGATATTCAGATAGGGTTCCGTGGCCAAATACATAATAGATTTGGGGATCCTTGATATGAAAAAGGTTGAGGAATAAAGCAACAACTGCCCAAATCTAATTCTAACCCTTCCCCCCCCTTCTCTGTGTTTGACAGGAGTCCGTCCCTACAAGTGCAGTCTGTGCGACAAGGCCTTCACCCAGCGCTGCTCGCTGGAGTCGCACATGAAGAAGATCCACGGCGTCACGCAGAAGTACGCCTACAAGGAGCGCCGCAACAAGCTCTACGTCTGCGAGGAGTGCGGCCACACCGTCCCGAGCCAGGACGTGCTGCTGGTCCACCTGCAGACCCTTCACCCCGGCAGCCCCTTCCTCAAGGGGAAGACCGCCAGGAAGACAGGAGGAGGAGGAGGCAGGGGAGCAGAAAGAGGAGGAGGTGGTGATGATGATGGAGAGGAAGGAGGGATGGGAGGTGAAGGGTCCGGGCCGGGATCACCGCAGGGTGACGATAGTGATGATACGACAGGTTCTGGAGGACAGTAGGGAGGGATGTGGATGGATGGATGGATGGATGGAGTCGAGACTTTAAATAAAAAAGCCTGTCAAATAGACTCGACAAAATTATCAAGATGTGCTAGAAGTACGATGAATGTATCATGCACACATATTTGAGTGTGTTTGTGTCTGCATTGATGGATACATCAAGAAAGTATGGATGGATTGGATGTATGGTTGGACATGATGTACTGTCATATACCTCATAGGAAACACTACGGCCAAGTTGGAGATTGATTTATTCGTGAGATTATATGTGATATTATTATTATTACTCGTAGTCACTCCACTGTAGAAAATGCCTGACAATCGGAACATAGGGTTCCTCTATTTCTGGTAATTCTATTTTCGTGTAATTGTGTTTTGTGTAAATATTTCCAACAGGGTTTTCTGTATAGCGAGAGAAGTTTTTTTTCTTCTATGAAACATTAAAGGGAGTAATATATATATATATATACACTGGAGAATGTATTTTGTAATCTATTATACCGTGTGGGTTCATGGTGTACTGTACTTTTATTTGGAAGAATATAACAGCTTTATTGTATGTTTTTGTTCTTACATTAGCAACTCAAAATGTAAAATGCAGAAAAGTAATTTCCTCCTGGGGGTCAAATATAGGCGTAAGATGTTATTAAATGCTAATTGGTCTGCTATCCACTTCTATATCCACATTGCTTTTGGCGAGACTGGATGCAGTTTTCCAAGTAATTCTCACCATTTAACCACTGTCACACAATTCAAAGCATCCAAACTCGCCATTGCATTGTGGGAAGGCCTGGAGTCAGCACGGTGTGAACCCAGTCTTCTACCATTGGTCACTGAGTGGCTCGTTAACCACCTGGCCCTATTTCAAGAGTAATAAAATAAGCTAAATCCAATTTACAAGCTCACAACGTGTCCCATCATGACACGTTAGCTTGCAGGATCGACTATTTTTTGAAGATTTCTGGCAGTTTGTGAACACTTTTGAACATTTACGCCTATAATGAAATGCCCCAAAAAAAGGAATGCCAGGTTGAAAGTCGTTAAGTGCCTTGCTCTAGGTTGCACATATTATGACTACTTTACAATGTTCAAAGCTCTTTATTATTGCTTTATTATTTCTTTATACAGTTGCTTTACTATAGGGAAGAATTCGCCCCTAAAATGACTTTTTTCCATCGATTACTCACCCCGGGGAAACTTGAATTCATGGATATGTAATTTTTCTTTGTTTTCTTTTGTTTTTATCTCATTCCTAAGCCAATAATTTGATGACCACCAATGGTTCCCTATGGAGACACAAAGGAGACTCTCTCATCTCTTGCACATTACGGGTCACAGTCTTGACTGTGTGAGACAGAGTAACTTTAGAGGCCAGTAATGTTTACATGACTGTACCATTATACTGGCAAAGTGGACTATTTTGTGTTTGAATATACTTTCTTTATTTGTCAGTGCTGCACAGTAGGCTATGCTCTGCTGTGCACTTCTTTATTTGAACAGAAGTAGGCCTATATGTGCAAGAGTTGGGGAAATGAATTCAATTCCCCACTTGGAAATCGAGTTCAACTGTTATGTTTCATGCCTAGGTGAATTGGTGAGAGTGAACACATGCCTGTAATATGTTGTTTTGACATTTTGAATAGTGGACATTTGTATGGAATTGATTCTCACACTACTGAGTCTACTTGGTAACTGATAAAGCACTACAGAATGTCAAATATACTACTTACTGTATCTGTCAGAGATTTATGCAGTTTTTTTTTTCAACTCTTGAGAAGTTGACATATTTTTGCAGAATGCTGCCATTGTTTTTGTTTTGGCTCTGTAACCTTTGTGCATATGGGAATTTTGTATTATGTAAATATGTTCTTTGTAATTTCACCTTCTCTCATTTGTTATTAGGTGGATATCTCAAAGTGCCTTTCTCTTATCTTCCTTTATACACATATCAGAGATTTTTGTTCCATATTTGCCAGTTTACATTCCTGCTGAAGGCAAGATTATCCAATATGAGCACATGTGGAGGGGTGGCAGGTACTTTTGTTCCTATTCTATTGTAAAAGTTGTGATGGCTGGAAAATTTGACTACTTTGATACTTTTGGTACCTTTTTGAGCTAGGGCCAAAATCCCTGTGTCCTGTTCCCAATAGGCTAATGAAAGATGTTGGTGATTATTAGGATGTACCGGTATGTTAACCTAGATGTGAGAGTTGTGTATATGAGCCTATCTGAGTTTTTCTACTGTACGTTCTTTGAGCCCTCTTCTGCACTTTGTTTCCATTAATTTATTTCTCTTCCTCATGTTTTTATTTTGTATACATCCTTCTTTCTCATCACCTGACACCTGCTTTTGCCATAGATTTGCCCAAGCATACTGTCCAATACCCATTCCCTACCTAGTAGAGACTGCCCTGCCTATCTCCAATGTGTCACTTCTAATTAAATGTATGGAGTTTTGATTGTGTGTGTGTGTGTGTGTGTGTGTGAGTGTGTGAGTGTGTGTGTGTGTGTGTGTGTGTGTGTGTGTGTGTGTGTGTGTGTGTGTGTGTGTGTGTGTGTGTGTGTGTGTGTGTGTGTGTGTGTGTGTGTGTGTGTGTGTGTGTGTGTATAGAAGACTGTTATGATTGTATACAAAGTCTCAGGGAGACTTTCAGTCCAAAATGGCTGCTTGGTTTTCTAACAATAAATATGTTTTTCTCTGTTTATTTTAGCCTCTGTAATTCATTTGTAACCGGGAGTCAAAGGCAATTATGGCAATTTCCAGAGAGGGGGAGAGAGATGGTGGTGGGTGGAGAAGGGAGTAGAGGCTCAGTGTGTGTTAAGGTAAAATTCCAGGTCTTTGTCCAGTCTTGTTGATGGAATCCAGCGGGATCCTTCCAGCGAGACATTCTATAAGTTCTAACGGTACTCGCCTGGGGGGCACTGAAATAACGGTCTGGGAGCAGCAAACACTGGAGGGGGAAACAGCTGTGTGTTACCCAGTGGAGGAAAGTAACTAAGTAGCCTACAGGACAAAGTACAGTCAGTTAGTTCGGTTTGATTCAAAGTAAAGAGTTAATATGTGTATTTTGTGTATTTTATTTATTAGAACCTTTCATCATTTAATTACAGTTTGTGCATTTTGGTAACATAATTTATTTTCAACTCACAGACACATAGCAGGCCTAACAGCAAAAAAAGACAAGTGAAATAGCAGTAGCGGTTGTTCCCCTCCTGGCCACAAGGTGCCACTGTTGGACCGGAATTCTTTGTTGAGACCAGAAGTTGTACTTTTGAACTCAAGGCGGCAGCTACATCATAGAGTAATGAGCTACATCCATTGAAAGGCAAGCGGTTGTATATGTTTATTTTACATACACATTGAATTTGACTATTATGACTTCAACTTTGTTTTAAGTCGGGGTTTGTTTCGTTGTTGTACATATGAGTTTGTTTGCGCAGTCTTTCATAAAGAGCAGAATCAGATTGTGGTAGATGGCCTGTGCTAGCGAGAGAGCTAAACCTTAGCTTGTTGACTTTGGCTCATGTTTGTGTAGCCATGGCAGTCATGTTTCAGGGCTAATGTTTGTGTTGTGTAGTAAAGTTGCAACTTGTACAGGCAAGCGCGAACATTAATAACATAAGCCTTGTTGTATATAATAATAATAACCGGACCCCAATATGAGCACACTGACTGTGGCAGTTCTGTTGTAAAAGTTGAGATGGCTTTAGTACATTCAGAATACAACTTACAACTCAAAAGTTTGTACACTCTCAGACTTAATTTGAGACTAAATCAATTTGTTTCCTAACTCAATCATTTAGCTGGGGATTGATTGATTGAACTTTTTTGAAACAGCTAGTTTGTAGAATGGGTACAGTACAGGTCAATACAAAATCTGCTACGAGGATTAAACCAGAAAAAGCACTAAGCACTAAGACTTATGCTAAATAGAAATTTTAAGGGGGGAACTTAAACCTTTTTACAGGGGCCAGTTTCGAATTGCAGCCACCTGTAAGTGCTATTTGAGAGCTGTTTTGAAGGAGGCTAGTGATTCACATTTCTTAACGTCTGTTGGTAGGACGTTCCACATTTTAGTGGCATAGGAGCTAAATTAATTTAACCCCTTGTTTGAGCTGAATCTGGGTTGCACGTGGTTTGTGGAACTCCCTCTGGTGTTGTGATCGTGGACTTCATTGACATTAAGGAAGTATTTTGACAGGTACTGTACATGGGTATATTAGTGTAGCGGATCTTGTAGACTTAAAAGTTTCTGTACCCTGTCGTCAACCCTAAGCCATTCCAGCCTATCAAAACGGGCAGGGGTGAGGTGGGTTCTGGGAGTTAGGGAAAGTAGTAGCCTGACTAGTTTGTTTTGGGATGTCTGGACTCTGGAGCATTGTTTTAAGGGCCTTTGAGGTGCTGTGGTACCAAGAGGTGCATGCATAGTCGAAGAAACCTTGTAGGCCTAGGAGGGCTCCTGTTCGGGTCTTCAAGGTGTTTTTGATGACCAGTGAGGAGATCCTGTACAGGAATCGTGTTCTTTGGTTGACCTTTTTGATTACATTGGTAGCCCTGAAACGTCCCCTGGCGGTCCCCGGGCCCCCACGTTGATTATCACTGATTAGGCCACAATTATTACTATTTGAGATTAAAGCAATTATTTTGCATGATTGTCATAATCGTTTCCATGTTGTCATGATGATGATGATGTGTATATTGGCCCACATGACATCACAGGGGCCTTTGTTTTAGGCCCACAGGGGCATAAAAAGTGAAAGTGTATTATTTTTGCCATTGACTTAAAACATAATGGAAATAGGCTCATAGCAGATCTACAAGCTCGTTGTGATCTTGTAAATTTGCTATTTTCACCATTAATGATAATAAAAAAAGTCAGTCATATCCTTGTACAGTATGTGTAATTGTGTATGGTTATTTGTCACATCTGCAGCATACATCAAAAAAGCCAAACAGAAATGTAATTTTAGTTAAATTAGTCGCAATTAATTACCTGACAATTAGTCGTCATGCAAAATGTCATCATCGTGACAGCCCCTAACCACTGAACCACAATTGCAGTTCGTTGCCGTCAGTCACCGCCTGGTTCTGACGGGTTTTATTTTTTAACCCGTTGTCTCGCAGGAGGACCAAAGTGATGTCATCGTCGGGACGGGTTCTGCTGGGTCGGAAGCGAGCCCTGCCGGTGTGTCCGAACCCCCTGTTTCTACAGTGGGTCACCGAGCTGCGAGACCAGGCCCGGGAGAAAGGACTGAAGACCCAGCACACCTATAACAAAGTATGTTCTGATGCGGTCCCCGCCTAGCACACAGTGTTCCTCAATGTTTTTCACGTCAAGGAGGACCCCCACGTTGACATGTATATTTGGCTGCGGACCCCCATCTGAAAATTCTTCGTGCCATGGACTATGGTGCTGCACGATTCTTGCTCAAATGTGAATCTTGATTTTCCTCCTCAACAATTGAGATCACACGATTCTCATTTTTTCCATGAAAAGATTTGTCTGTACTGTAGTTGTTGAACATTACTACATTCAAAATGTGGCACCTGCTGGAGCCAACTACAGTGGCTTTAAACATCAAAGTGCTTGACTTAAACCTTACTCGAGCTTGTAGATCTGCTATTTTTGAAAAAACGTGAAAATGTGTGCAAATCTTTGAAAGTTTGAATATATATATTCTTTAACAGAGAACGTTTTAAACTCAAATCTTTGGTCCCTAGAACAAAATATTTTCAGATTGGGGTCCACAGCCAAATACAGATACTTCTGGGGGTCCTTGACATGAAAAGGTTTGAGCACCACTGATATAGAAACATAGGTTTTTCAGAAAAAAAAAACCTCAGGTCTTAATGGGTTAATTGTGTCTCTTCGCCAGGCACTTGGCTCCTTGACGAGGTACCCTCTGCCGCTGCAGAACGCAAGAGAGGCCAAGATCCTGCAGAACTTTGGGGACGGAATCTGTAAAATATTGGATGACAAACTACAGAAGTACTACAGAGAGAACGGTACGAGAGGGATGGAAATGAATAGAGCAGTGGTTTTCAACCTTTTTCGAGGCCCATTATTTATTGGGCATTTGATGATTTAGCCTGATTTAGGCTCTCAGGCCCTCATTTATCAACCGTGCGTACGCCAAAATATGGGTGCACGCAGAAATTACCGACATTTTCGGCATTTACCATTTCCGCCAAAGCTTGAAATTGAACTTGAGTAGGACAAAAAGTCACGTCTGGTCGGGAGCTGTCGGGAGCTTTGTCCTAGGCTGTTTTCTTTTTTTTTTTTTTGCGGCTTACGCCTTTTATTGGCTTTTTTGAAGGGACAGACATTAGGCTGACAGGAAACGGGAGAGAGATGGGGGAAGACATGCAGTAAAGGCCGTGTCGGGCTCGGGAGTCGAACCCGCGGCACACTGCGACTGGATTACCAGTCGGGTGCCCAGACGGTTACACCACCGCCTGGGCCCTCGGCTGTTTTTCTGTCGTAGAACAGCGGAGCAGCATTGTTTGACCAGCTGAGAGGCTGTCACAGGCATCTAAACATATATATGTTTTCACTCCTAAAATGTATAAAACTAATAATACATGTGGGGCGCATCCCCGGCCATTAGGTGTGAAGTGTGGACGGTTTGGGGGACCATTTAAAACAAAGGCAGCTTGCATGCTGTGGTTTACTAACCAGAAAGGCAAGCGAGGTGAGAGGAGAAACAGACAGGGTAGGCCTTTATTTAATTCATGCAGGTGTTCGTTCTTTATATATTTAAGATACAATAACACACCAGTTGGGCTTGCAAGTTGCGTGTGCTTGTGTGCGCCTGTGTGTGTGTGTGTGTGTGTGTGTGTGTGTGTGTGTGTGTGTGTGAGAGGGGGGTGAGGCGGGCAGTAAGGGGAAACTTTTTTATTTGCTTTTTCCATTGTGTAACTAGGTTACCATGAGTTGTTTGGTCGTATTGCAGAACGTTCATGTCGCAAAAACGAGGGCGAGGCTTGATTTCATAGGGCGTGCCAGATAGATTTCAGCCGTCACATTTATTAACGTCGGAACGAAATTAAGGAAGGATCAGCTGTTTGCGATCACTTTATAAATGCCGTGGGTGTACTACGAAACCTGCACTCGAATCTGTGGCAGATTTTACACTCGATTGATAAATGAGGGCCTCAGAGCCTAAACTAAAGAATATATTTTGTTTTCGTTGGATACGATTGTGTCCAAAATCCCATGCATGTATGTATGTGGCACCATAGGAGAGACAGCAGGCAAACGTCGAAATAACAATTATTCTACATTCTCTAATTGCATAGAATTCTCTACATTAACATAAGTAATGCAGATGTTTGACAATATTTTAACTCAGGCCCATTTGTTTTCAATTTACACTCTCAAAAGTTAAAGATTAAAGGGTCCATTTTGTTAACTGTCCATCATCACATGGAACCCCTTCAAGGACCACTGGTTGAAAACCACTGGAATATTGGGTTCACCATAAAACGTGTGCATTAGTACTCATCCTGCATCCTCTCTGCCTCTGCTGTAGGACCAGACGCTCCAATCCACTCTCTCCCTAAAGGAGCGCCCCCTCCCGGTGGACAGAATAACAATCTGGAACCCAACAAAAAAGTAAAGTGTGTGTGTGTGTGTGTGTGTGTGTGTGTGTGTGGCGCTCAAAATGGAGTGACGAATTGGAGAATGGACAGTGTACAGTGTACAGCTATGTCATATTTGTAATTTTGTAGTGGTGGAAAGTAACTAAGTACATTCTCTTAAGTACTGTACTTGAGTAAAGAGTACACTTTTGAGTTTTTTTACCCTTCCATCTTGGTCCAAATATTGTACTTTAACTCCACTACGCTTATTTGAAAATTTGAGTTACTGTACCAGTTACTTTGTAGATTTTGATTATTATTACAAAACATACATACTAACCACTTCAGTCCTATATACATTTCAGGCTCAGCCATTTAAAAATAGCAGATCTACAGTTGCAAACCACAGTTGTAGGATTCTGTTTTCAAGATGCAAGTCGTTGCAATGTGAATCTTTGGTCTGGACTGGCCTTAAGTCAAAACATGTGCTGTGGAATGGGTTTTATGCAAAATGTATGCAGAGGGTTTTTCTACAAGCTTTCTACAAACACAATGCGTCACATTGTGAGCTTGTAGATCGGCTATTTACTAGTGGAAAAACAAATGTATAAATTTTTAAAATGCAATAATGTTTTTCATAATCAATAATTAAATTGATTAGGTCGCTTACAGTAACTGCAGTATACTTTGAGGTATTGTGCAGCATTCTACACTACACAGCTCATTTTGGTTTGCTGCTGAAGCTGGCCTGGGTTCCAGCCTGATTTACTACTTTCTGTGGATTTGTTTTGTCGTTTTGTTGAGTAGCGAAGTGACAAAAATAAATTATTAATAATAATAATATAAAAAAGAAAATGGCTCGGCTTTCTCCATATTAAAGCTTCATTCGATTTCCTCCATGATGTGACGTGTTTTAAGCTTGTAGATCAGCTATTTCAGCCTTTTAAAGTATACAATTCCCCCCAGAATTACAACAAACGGAATGGTCGTTTCTATTCATTAGGTTCCAATGTTCAATGCCAAAACCAATTAAATTGGCGTCTATCGTTGCAGAAGAATGCCCCGTCGAATGGAGGGAAGGAGAAAGGAGGCGGAGGAGGGGCTGGGAGCAGGAAGAAGAGGGAATATGTTCCCCAGAAGAGGTCTGGGGGCTACGCGGTCCTCCTCACTCTCTACAGACACAACCAGGTACACCTGTTCCACTGGTGATTACAGACACAACCAGGTACACCTGTTCCACTGGTGATTACAGACACAACCAGGTACACCTGTTCCACTGGTGATTACAGACACAACCAGGTACACCTGTTCCACTGGTGATTACAGACACAACCAGGTACACCTGTTCCACTGGTGATTACAGACACAACCAGGTACACCTGTTCCACTGGTGATTACAGACACAACCAGGTACACCTGTTCCACTGGTGATTACAGACACAACCAGGTACACCTGTTCCACTGGTGATTACAGACACAACCAGGTACACTTGTTCCACTGGTGATTACAGACACAACCAGGTACACCTGTTCCACTGGTGATTACAGACACAACCAGGTACACCTGTTCCACTGGTGATTTGGTCAACTGAGAGTCTGAGACTGATGAAAATTGGCTGTCGACTACGAAAACTAAATAAAAGCTAAGCTATTATTGATGACTAAGACTTATATATATGTTGACAATTTCGCCAACAAATGTGACTAATAGTAGGGAGGGACTAGTGGAGAAAAGATCCAGTAGAACTAAAATAATTTTATAGGTAAACGCATTTAAGTTCCTTCCCTTAGTAGTAGTAGAGGCTGACATCCAAGTATGAGAAAATAAGTGAACTTAAAAGATTCCAATGCGAATTGTGAGTAAATGAGAAAAAGAGGTTACGCATCAGCAATGGTTTGCAGTGGAGTGCTAAACCCAAATCCAGTATACATCAAAAAAGGTAGCACATCCAAAAACAATTATATGGTAACTGGCGGACAAAGTACTCACATTTCCATTTATTTATTGGCACACACCAAAAATGAATGCTTACGCGTTTCGGCTATGAGCCTTCATCAGAGCGTTGTGAGCTTGTAGATGAGCTATTTTCAGCATGCAACCAATTGTAAAATCAGGCATCAGGACACCATCAAGACAAAATCAACTGTAGATTTAGGTGATAAAATCTTACGATATTTAGTCGACTAAAATTGGACTAAAACTAAAACATTTCAGATGACTCAAATATGTCTAAAACCAAATTAAATTGTATTCAAAAGACTGACTAAAAAAAAGAAATTTAGCCCTGCAAAATATACCCCGTAATTTTCCACAGAGATGAACAATGCACTGCAGTGCTCCAGGCTTTGACTTCAAGGTCGCATTCTGTCTCTCCACACTTTCTCTTCTAATTTTGGACCCAATGACTTGTAGAGATTGATATGATGTACAATATATAGATAGGAAAATAGCAAATTTAACATAAGCTGTCTGGTACAAATGAATGGATAAACGCTGTTTATAATGTTGTAAATGTGTAATGTATTGGGAAAATATTCACGCTATTGTCGCTATAGATTACTGATGTCCTGATACCGATGTATGCTTCATAATATATCCATATGAGTAAAATCGCCGGTGTGAGTTTTTTTTATTTTTGGAACAATTCTTATATCTCTAAGATTTTCTAATCGAAAATAATTACTCCGTGACCCAGCACTGATGTCAGGCTTTGGTACTCTATTAGTGTATATAGTGTTTTATATAGAAATCTACTGATATTACAGAATGCCAAAACATAATACTGGACAAATGTTCTGCTGAAGAAGGTACCGGCACCACCATTGAACAAAGCTCAGCAATAAGTGAGCAAGTTTCTTATCTTTCACACGACCATTATGTGACACACTCTAGACTACCGGTAGATATTTGGTGGATTGAACATAAAGTCTTAACGCCACTGTTCTACTGTCACTGTTTAGTGTCATTTAATGTCATCTCATCTCTCCAGATCCCAGGTAATAAAGACTATATGTTGAAGTTGGAACTTCAAGCGGAGGCCCAGCATCTATGTGACAAGTCATTCACTTTGGTGAGTGGGTTACACATACACACATGCACAACTTGCATACAAGTACATATATAAACAAACATGCACACACACCCTCCTTCCCTAGTAAAGTATAAAAATGTATACCCGTGGCTCATTTTCTCTTTCTCTGCAGCCAGATTTAGGTAGTAAATACACTGCCTGGTCTTCAGTCAGCACGCTGGTTCTTAAGGATCTTGTTCTGAAGACTCACAATCCTGCAAGGTAGGCATGGAGAAAACCTATACACACACACACGCACACTCGCACACTCACACTCACACATGCACACACACACACACAC
Source organism: Protomyctophum parallelum (assembly GCF_964188405.1). NCBI lineage: Eukaryota > Metazoa > Chordata > Actinopteri > Myctophiformes > Myctophidae > Protomyctophum > Protomyctophum parallelum. The sequence continues at coordinate 34,002,887 of NC_139716.1, forward strand.
ACACACACACACACACACACACACACACACACACACACACACACACACATTGTGCCTCCTTTGAGGTGCGTCGGAAGTTGCAGAGCCGAGTTGACTTTTGTGAAAAAAAGGCACAGCCAGCCACAGGACAGCTGTCTTAAGGTCTGCATAGTTCTGATCATACAAACATGACCTGACCCTAGTCTACTCTCTTATAGCCAGAATATTATTCCACTATCTCCGAATGCTACATGTATATAGAGTCTGAAACTAAGCACCCTGAAAGCCTATTCCGGAAGCTGGCATCTGTTCGTCATTTCCGTTCACGAAAATGTTTGAAATAAGAATAAGTCCAATAAGCAGAAGAATAATACTCTCTCTCTCTCTCTCTCTCTCTCTCTCTCTCTCTCTTTGAGGTATTCTCTCACAGAGCAGGGCATGGCTTTGGCAGAGCGACTGGACGATGGGGAACCAGGAAGCAACACTGGACAGGAGAGAGGGAGGGGTGGAGAGGAGGAGGAGGAGGACGGGATGAATGCAGGAGAGGATGAGGAGCAGCGGGACGAGGAGGAAGGAGGCGGAGCAAGAGTTGTAGACCTAACACAGGAAGAGGAGGAAGAGGAGATGGCGGACATGTTATGGTGAGTGTTTAAAACTCATTTAGGCCTGAAATAAATATATATATTCAAAGATTTGTGCCGCATTTTTACGATTTTTCAATAGCTAAAGTATAACATAATGCTTAGTTAAAACATCAAAAGGGGTTCCCGCCCAGAATTGGTTAAAGAAATACCTAAAACAAACTATTCTAAAAAGGTGCACAAAGAAATAATAATAAACGGGGAAAATAGATTGGCTCTAGTATTGCAGATGTTCCTCCTACTTCCTAATTATACTTGAGTCGACTTTAAGTAGATCACACACTATTACTTCCGTAGCCCCACAGAGAAGCCTGGCGGTTTCACCCAGCTTCGGAGTGAGGTGCCTGGGCTGAGCTGCCCAGGACGGTCCCGGGCTCCAGAGACGACGACCAGGAGGCCGGATGCAGCATATCTCTTACCCGGCAGATATGACATCGTCCTCTGTGTCGACTTCATTGAAACAACTGGGTAAGAGAAATGTTTTTTCGTCAACTATGACATTAGTGAGCCTAGGATAGTCTTAATGCCTACTCATACTCCAGTTTTAGGTGATAAGGTGACTACCGCGGTGGTTAGGAAAACTACAGAATCATATTCAACAGCAGTGTTGAATATGATGCAAGCAAAATCACTATGGGCTTTTTGGCTGTTTCACTGTGTGTGTGTGTGTGTGTGTGTGTGTGTGTGTGTGTGTAGTGGCATTGGCAATTGTAAACAGGATTTGGTCAAAGAGCTTCAGAAGAACGGCGTGACCTTCGACGTCAGGAAGCTAAACATCGGAGACTTCCTGTGGGTGGCCCGGGAGAAGGTCGCACCTGTACCAGGTAACGCATGCACACGGAATGGAGCTTCAATCCAAGACGAAAAGAAAAGACATGCCATCTACAGTTAACTTCCTGTATCTGCGTGAAGTATACGTGGCCGCCTTTTTTACGAGACTGGAAGCAGGCGTTGGTGAACACAGCTTCTGAACCATTCTTTAGCCACACAATCTTCCCAAGATTTTCATACTAAAGGGGACCAATCGGGAGAATATGTACTTTATTATTGACCTTTCTCTGTCCCGGCAACTCACTCTCGCTGGATCTAGCCCCAGTAAACCTGGGAAGCTTGTGAGATCAGACGGCGCCTTAGGAGACCATTTGTACCTTTTGTGTACCATTTCTAGTGTCTCCAATTGAAATGGCACTGCAGTGCATTTGTTTGGCCTCTCGATTGAGATATTGCTTTTATTCTTGTGCTAACAATTCCAAGTAGTCTGCCTTCTATCGGTTGGTCCTGGATATATTTCTCATAAGTAGTCATTATAAAGAAAGAAAATCAATCTATTGCATTTAGGGATGTCCCGGTCATCTTAAATGTTTGTTTTAGTCGACTAAATATACAGTTGATTTTGTCGACTAAAGTGTGTTTTGGTGGGCCTTGATGGCGTCGTACTCGTAACGCCTGATTTTACACTTTGTAAATTGGTAGATAGCATTGGTAAATATCTACAAGCCAACCGTTCTCCACTAGTCCCTCCCTAACATTTTAGTCCAGTTTTTATTTGTCGACGAAATTGTCAGTATATTTAATCATCATAGCTTAGTTTTTATTCATAGCTTTTATTTAGTTTTCGTCAGTTGAAAAAGGTATTCGACGAATGTTTTTCGTCATAGTTTTAGTCGACGACGTCAACACTGAATGAGAGGCCTTGCTTGTGTCTCTGTCCACAGGCCAGCTGCGTGCTCCCCCCAGCAGGGAGCTGGTTCTTGATTACATCATCGAGAGGAAGAGGATCGATGACCTGTGCGGAAGCATCATCGATGGACGCTTCAGAGAACAGAAGGTGTGTGTGTGTGTTAGATTCATAGATTAAAAACCCATTTTGGGCGGGAACCCCTTTTGGTGTTAGCATTATGTTATGCTTTAGCTATTGAAAAATAGAAGATCTACAAGCTCATAGCACGCCACCGAGTGGCACGCTACGAGCTTGTAGGTCTGCTATTTTTGAAAACTCGAAGAACGACTGACCTAGAAACATAGCTTTTCCAGAAAACTGTCAGAATGTAGAAGACTGATCTCAGGTCAAAATGCGTTAATCGCAATGCCGACATCATGGATTATTATGAATCGATTCACAAAAATTATTTGTATGTTGGTGGCAGAATTGTGTGTTTTAAAATAAATAAATAAAGCTGCTTAATGTTTGGAGGTATAGAGTATGGATGTAAGTGTTTATTTGTCTAGGTAGCTCAGTCGGTAGAGCACTCGCCTTTCGACCACAAGGTCATGTGTCCGATCCCAGACATCGGCAACTCGTCGTATGAGTAGCACGGCTTGATGTCGTGTGGTAAGTACTGGGAGCTGATATTAGGTGTTGCGCTTCACCTCAGCATTCCATCCCCCAGAGGTCTAGCGCATTGAAACAGTGACAGACTCCCGGCACCCTGGCTGATACCGACAATATTAGCCTCTCTGTTACTTACTGTTTAGTTACACAGTGAAGAGGAAATAAATCATGTATTGGAATCAAGATGCATCGATTCATAATCGAATCGTAAACCTCTGAATTGGAATCGAGTCGGATCGCCAGGTACCTAGAGATTTCCGGCCCTAGTGTATGTGTGTGTCTGTGCGTGTGCACATGTGAAAGAGTGCATGTGAATGTACTTTACCTATCTCAGCTTGTTTATTCTCCAATGAATGAATTGATGATGGCAAGTCTCTCTCTCTCTCTCATCCTCAGTTTCGCCTGAAGAGGTGTGGTCTACATAAACCCATCTACCTAGTGGAGGAGTGTGGCGCTGCAGCCTCTCACCTGAGCATACCGGAGAGCACTTTACAACAAGCTATTATCAACACACAGGTACACACACACACACACACACACACACACACTCAGTTTAAATTAATTGTGCAGTGAATTGTGCACTTACAAAAGATCTTAAAAAGATAACATTGTGTGTGTGCGTTTGCATGTGTGTTAGGTGGTGGACGGTTTCTTTGTGAAGAGAGTACAGGATGTGAAGGAGTCTGTAGCCTACTTGACTGTCATGACCCGATACCTGACCAAACTGTACCAGGTAACTGTCTCTTTCTCGTGCACGCACGCACGCACGCACGCACGCACGCACGCACGCACGCACACACGCACACACACGCACGCACGCGCACACACACACACACACACACACACACACACACACACACACACACACACACACAACAGTATCAACTGATATACAATTCAAACACTCTCTTTTCGTCCTCTTTCTTAATGTCCTCTCCTCCAGAACAAGACCCTGTTCTGTCATTCCAGAGAGCTGGAGGTGGACGGAGGGAGTGAGGTAGAAGAGGCCAGAGAAAACCCTTCCTCCTCTCTCATCTCCTTCGCCGAGTTCAACCTCGGGTCGCTCAAGAACAAGGTGTGTGTGTGCGACGCCGTGTAGTCATGTACATAATTGTAAACTTTCTTGTCATGTTTCTTTCGAAACCGGAAGAAATGCGTGCACAAACGCCAGTCACAATAACGATATGAAACAAACTTGCCGGGTGCTTTTACTGCTTTAGTAATAAACTGAAAGGACAGAAGATGAGTGCTGGCTATCGTTTCTTTGAAGCGCCATGCGTGGAACACAAAAGACCACCTTTTTTCTGCAGCGTACGTGATGTGGTGCAGAATCTAGAGATTCACCATGAAGCCTCGTTATTCCACGTGCCGCACGGAAATGAAGTAATGAACAAAATACATTATAACACGTTTTAGCACATGAATAAATGGCGCAGGGGTGAAGTACCAGGACAGTAATAGCATCCGTTTGAATCCTTCATTATGCTTTCTGCTAGGCCGAGCATCTTTATACGAACACAATTTGTTTGGCAGAGGTACTGCGTCCAGTGTTCATTTCATCGACATTATGAAAACCCTGTTGTGAGCTTCTAGATATAGCTTTGTAGCTATTTTCAGCATGAAACAAAGTATCAAATCAGCCATTACGACGCCATCGAAATACATTTTTGTTGACTAAATCAACTGTTGATTTAGTCGACTAAAATCTTACTTGACTAAAACTTGAATAAAAACTTGAATAAAATTTAAAAATATTTAGTTTTAGTCATATTGTATCTGAAATGTTTTAAGACCAAACTAAATCAAAGATTTCTGTCAAAATGAACACTGCTGTGATGCATCCAGTGTGAGTGTTTTTGTGCACACGTGCATGCTTGTGCCTGTGTGTAACCTTCCCTTCATGTTTGTGTCTCAGTGCCAGACAGTGACGGAGGTGTTTGCAAGACAGTTGATGCAGGTCAGTGGTCTGTCTGGTGACAAGGCTGCTGCTATACTGGAACTATACCAAACGCCACACAGGTAATACACTGGGCGAGTGTATCCTCATGGTCACAGTGAATGAATCAATGAAGTACTGTATATGCTGTCATCAGCATTTGCAATACATAAATGTGTTTTCACCTTCTGAATCTTCTGAATGTATAGAAATGTAAATGCGTGTGTAAACGCTTCTCCACTGTCTTCTGGTAGCTGGGATGCGACTCACAAATTCTCGTACCAGTTTCCGTGCACTCTCCCGTGTCGCAACGAGCGATATAAATTATATAGATATTATAGGTCCAATGCTGGTTGATGTGTTTGTAAAGCATTATAGTATTAGTAGCAACACACACATAATATCTGGGTGGGGCATTAATTTCCAACTTGCATCATTCCAAATTGGCCAGTGCCCAACGGGCACCGCCGTAGAGGCCCCACAGGACCTCTCTAATTTATTATAAAGCGCCAAAGTCCTGATGTCACTCGCTCATCCCCTGGTTCACTGAAGTTTTTCTCTATGGAGAATATCATTGGGGTCATCTTAAATTGTCTCGTATAAGAATTGTGTTCCAAAAGCAAACAAACTGTCTCTGTGATATTGTTGGGGGGGGGGGGGGGGGAGGCGCGGGAGAGCCCACGGCAACTGGTACAAGAATTAGTGAGGTTTTTTTTTACTGAGGATAAGGTTAGAAATAAGTTTAGGGTTAGGCATAGGTTTTCTGCGGTTACGTTTAGGAATAGCGTTGGACTTTGCCACCGTTTTACTGATGTTAAGGTCAGGAATAACCGGGATTCACACTCTATGTGCGACTGTTTTGAGGGGAGCGTTCTTGTATTTGCAGGGATGAGCACATGAACATGTTTGGAAAATCCGGGATGAATTTCTTGTTCCAGTGGAGAGCGCTCACATTTGCGGTTACAACTATAGCGGTTGGAAAACAAAAGAAACGTTTCCCTGACCTGTACATAAGCATTTATTGGTCATGTAAAAGAGATGCAAACAGACAGAAGAGACACATTTACACAGATTTATTGTACATGTACTGTAATCACTTATTCTCTCTCTCTCTCTCTCTCTCTGTGTGTGTGTCCAGTCTTCTCACAGCCTATGAACAATGCAGGAGTGAAGCAGAGAAAGAGAAACTTCTCTCCTCTATCCGATACGGGAAACTCAAAAGGTTTGCAGGATTCACTTTGGTTCCATTCCATTGTTGTTATTATGCTCTGTGCTGCATTGCATATTTATTTTTTGACAATGCATGAATGCAGTCCTTCTCAGTTCTCACCAAGCTGGCCCATAATGTATCGTTCTTCATGGTGGGATGTGAGTTCCGGGTAGGGCTGGGGAATTAACCGCAAATATATTACAAACTGACAGTTTTAACCAATAACAGACTTATAAACGGAAAATCGAGAAGCAGGTTTTCTTATATACAGCTCCTTAAAAATTTAATATTATGGAAAAGTTCATTTTCCTCCATGATCATACATTTTAACAAATTATTTCATCAATGGGGTGTGGCATGGAGGTGATAAGCCTGTGGCACTGTTGAGGTGTTATGGAAGCCCAAGTTTTCTTTGATAACCGCTCATTCTTGACAATACAAACCTAGATTCTCTGTGGGGTTCAGGTCCGGCCAATTTGCTGGTCAGTTAAGCACAGAAATACCATGGTCAGTACACCTATTACTGTTACTGTAGTTTTGGCTCTGTGGGCAGGTGCCAAGTACTGCTGGAAAAGGAAAATCGGCATCTCCATATAGCTTGTCAACATACTGAAGCACACATGCTTCAGTATTGCTATCTCAGTATAGATATAGGATTTTTTGATGAGCTGTATGCCATAATGTCAAGATTCAAACAAAAATAGGTTTTAAATATTTCACTTCATGCACAATGAATCTAGAATACATGAAAGGATCACATTTTGAATTATATTATGGAGTAAAAATGAACTTTTCCATAATATTCTAGATTAGAATGAGCTGTATATCAACGAATTGACATGAAACAATTCTAATACATTTTCTATGTATTTTTTTAAATCAACTAAATCGATTACTACTTCTATGCACACCTCGACATTACCACTGTTGCTTTTTGAGAAACCTGCTTTTGTTTTTTTTGTTTTGTTTCTTCAGGAATCTCGGGCCAGCTCTGAGCAGAACCGTCTACCAACTGTACTCTACCCAAGGACCATTGTCATAGACACACACACACACACACACACACACACACACACACACACACACACACACACACACACACACACACACGCCAACAACACCCAACGAGGACTACTCGAGGAGGCTGTTGATGGCACCGCCGTGGCCCTGGCATGTGTGGTCTCATGTTGCCACACTGTTACCTCTCTCAATTTTCTTCCGTCATACAGCCTCCTCCCGCAAATCAATCCTAATATAGTTAGAAATCATCTAAGCATACAGTATATAGCTTGCAGCTTAGCAGAATTGAAAAATATATTTAAAAAATTTATTTTTGTGAACGGAAATGACAAACGGATTACTGGAGGTTCTCTTTTTTTAATTTCGGGAGGTGTAGTTGTCTGGCTACACGAGACTGGCACGTGCCCCGGCAAAGAAGGGCTTTTACACCATCGGCAAAGGAGCCAACCTTGTGGAGAGCTGTGCATGCTGTGATCAGCAAGCTGAAGCTGTCCAAGCCTGTCTCAACCCCAGAGGAGATTGCACACGAGTTGCCACACTCTCGGTCAATGGTGATGTAAAGATCGGACCTCATCTCTATGCCATGAAAGAAAAAGTTTACTCTCGAGTCTTAACCACTTAAACCCGATATGCGGTGCATGGTTGTATGTCAATGGTGAAATTAGCAGATCTACTAGCCCAAAAAGTGATGCCTTGCAACACATTGTGAGCTTGTAGATCTGGTATTTTTTGCTGCAGAGAGCTACACCTGGTGTTGGCTACAAGGACCATAACTTATAAGTTGAAAAGTCATTTTGATTTGGGTCTTTTTTGCAGTCTAGTCTTATTCTTTAAAATCCATCACCTAACACATAATTCACTCAAACACTAGTAGATTTACATTTGCAACAGTGGTGCACAGTCCATGTAAATCTCAAAATGCTGCTTTATTTTGTATATTGTTTTCTATGTATGAAGAATTGCCACAATTGGTGTTAAAAAATAAAGTGTTTGATTTTGAATAGCATACACTATTGGGCGTTTGGTTTATTCTTCCATGTCAATCTGAAAATAGCTACAATAAGCACAAAAGACGGATTTATTGATTGGGAAACTGTTCCAGTGAACAAACATTGAATCAGTTGCTGTGTTCTCGATTGCTATCTATGACAAAATCAGAGAATTGCAGTAGTCGGTCATGAATCATGATCGTTTTGGGAAAGTGAAATGCTATATATAGGCTAGGATCTGTAGATAAAAATCCTGAACTGCACTGTTCTCAAACAAACTTACTAAACTTATTTATTCACACTTAAGTTGTCATTTATAAACCACCATGCGATATTGGAATGCAGCCAGTCCAGTGGAACTTCACAAGGACATGGAAGACACTCCTTGATCCTACATATACATCCTATACATCAAGAAAGAGAAAAGTGCCATTTAAAAAAATAAACTGAACTGAAAAGGAATCTTTGAAAGGTGTCATCGTTTTTGGAAATATAGTGCTTTCAAAATTGAGACTTTTACCATGGGGCTCAACTGCGTGCTATAGTATGCCGTACGGTATGGGCTATAGCCCATGTTCAAAAATGATGAAAAACTAGGTTATTTTTTTTTCTCCAAAAATTAAAAAAACGATGGGCTATAACCCATGTGTTTTTTGTTTTGTTTTTTCATTTTTTTCAAATCCTCAAAAATGATAAACGGCGCGCTATAGTATGCCATACGATATGGTCCAAAATGATGAAAAACGATGTTAAAAAAAAAATCTAAAATTCAAAAAACGATGGGCTATACCCATCGTTTTTTTAATTTTTTAATTTTTTTCAAATCCTCAAAAATGATGAAAAATGGCGTGCTATAGTATGCCGTACGATATGGGCTATAGCCCATGCTCCAAAATGATGAAAAACGAGGATAAAAAAAAAAAAATGAAAAACGGAAAAAACGATGGGCTATAACCCATCGGGTTTTTAATTTTTTTCAAATCCTCAAAAATGATGAAAAACGGCGTGCTATAGTATGCCGTACGATATGGGCTATAGCCCATATCCTCGCGGTGTATAGCGGTGTATGAGAATGGGTGTTGCGGAGGATGAGAGATCTCTCATCCTCCGCAACACCCAATGCATTCTCTATGGCAATAGCACAAACTTTGGCATGCTACTAGTCCTACATACTTACACCTAGCAACCCCATTCTAGCCTACTTAGGTTCATCTTACGGTGGACATTTTTGCCTGAAAAGGAATCTTTGAAATGTTTCATAGTTTTAGAAATATAGTGCTGTTTTTTAGACGTCTATTTTTAGACGTTTTTTATCCCATTTTTAGATGCACGTACCCTAGCCGGGTGGACCCGTACGGTAGGGGCTATAGCCCATGGTCAAAAATGATGAAAAAAGAGGTTAATTTTTTTTCTTCAAAAATTAAAAAAAAGATGGGCTATAACCCATGTTTTTTTTCTTTTTTTTCAAATCCACAAAAATGATGAAAAACGGCGTGCTATAGTATGCCGTACGGTATGGGCCATAGCCCATGGTCAAAAATGATGAAAAACTAGGTTAATCTTTTTTCTTTTTCAAAATTACAATGGGGCTCAATGGCAAAAATTATGAAAAACGGCGTGCTATAGTATGCCGTACGATATGGGCTATTAGACGAGCGTCTAAAAATGGGATTAAAACGTCTAAAAATAGACGTCTAAAACACGTCTATTTTTAGACGTGTTTTAGACGTCTATTTTTAGACGTTTTAATCCCATTTTTGACCATGGGCTATAGCCCATACCGTACGGCATACTATAGCATGCCGTTTTTCATCATTCTTGAGGATTTGAAAAAAATTAAGAAAAGAAAACGATGGGTTATAGCCCATCATTTTTTGATTTTTTTGATTTTTTTCAAATCCTCAAAAATGATGAAAAACGGCGTGCTATAGTAGGCCGTACGGTATGGGCTATAGCCCATGGTCAAAAATGGGATAAAAAATAGAGAGCGATAGAGAGAGAGCGATAGAGAGCGATAGAGAGAGAGCGATAGAGAGAGAGAGCGATAGAGAGCGATAGAGAGAGAGAGCGATAGAGAGAGAGAGCGATAGAGAGCGATAGAGAGAGAGCGATAGAGAGAGAGAGCGATATCGCTCTCTATCGCTCTCTCTCTCTATCGCTCTCTCTCTCTATCGCTCTCTCTCTCTATCGCTCTCTATCGCTCTCTCTCTCTATCGCTCTCTCTCTCTCTCTATCGCTCTCTATCGCTCTCTCTCTCTATCGCTCTCTCTATCGCTCTCTATCGCTCTCTCTCTCTATCGCTCTCTCTCTATCGCTCTCTATCGCTCTCTATCGCTCTCTATCGCTCTCTCTCTCTATCGCTCTCTCTCTCTATCGCTCTATCGCTCTCTCTCTCTATCGCTCTCTCTCTCTATCGTTCTCTCTCTATCGCTCTCTCTCTCTATCGCTCTCTCTCTCTATCGCTCTCTCTCTCTATCGCTCTCTCTCTATCGCTCTCTATCGCTCTCTCTCTCTATCGCTCTCTCTCTCTATCGCTCTCTCTCTCTATCGCTCTCTCTCTATCGCTCTCTATCGCTCTCTCTCTATCGCTCTCTATCGCTCTCTCTCTCTATCGCTCTCTCTCTCTATCGCTCTCTCTCTATCGCACTCTCTCTCTATCGCTCTCTCTCTATCGCTCTCTCTCTATCGCTCTCTATCGCTCTCTCTCTCTATCGCTCTCTCTCTCTATCGCTCTCTCTCTCTATCGCTCTCTCTCTCTATCGCTCTCTATCGCTCTCTCTCTATCGCTCTCTATCGCTCTCTCTCTCTATCGCTCTCTCTCTCTATCGCTCTCTCTCTCTATCGCTCTCTATCGCTCTCTCTCTATCGCTCTCTCTCTCTATCGCTCTCTCTCTCTATCGCTCTCTCTCTCTATCGCTCTCTATCGCTCTCTCTCTCTATCGCTCTCTCTCTCTATCGCTCTCTCTCTATCGCTCTCTCTCTATCGCTCTCTCTCTCTATCGCTCTCTATCGCTCTCTCTCTCTATCGCTCTCTCTCTCTATCGCTCTCTCTCTCTATCGCTCTCTCTCTATCGCTCTCTCTCTCTCTATCTCTCTCTCTATCGCTCTCTCTCTCTATCGCTCTCTCTCTCTATCGCTCTCTACCGCTCTCTCTCTATCGCTCTCTATCGCTCTCTCTCTCTATCGCTCTCTATCGCTCTCTATCGCTCTCTCTCTATCGCTCTCTATCGCTCTCTCTCTCTATCGCACTCTCTCTATCGCTCTCTATCGCTCTCTCTCTATCGCTCTCTCTCTATCGCTCTCTCTCTATCGCTCTCTCTCTCTATCGCTCTCTCTCTCTATCGCTCTCTCTCTCTATCGCTCTCTCTCTATCGCTCTCTCTCTCTATCGCTCTCTCTCTCTATCGCTCTCTCTCTATCGCTCTCTATCGCTCTCTCTCTATCGCTCTCTCTCTATCGCTCTCTCTCTCTATCGCTCTCTCTCTCTATCGCTCTCTCTCTCTATCGCTCTCTATCGCTCTCTCTCTCTATCGCTCTCTCTCTCTATCGCTCTCTCTCTATCGCTCTCTCTCTATCGCTCTCTCTCTCTATCGCTCTCTATCGCTCTCTCTCTCTATCGCTCTCTCTCTCTATCGCTCTCTCTCTATCGCTCTCTCTCTCTATCGCTCTCTCTCTCTATCGCTCTCTCTCTATCGCTCTCTCTCTCTATCGCTCTCTATCGCTCTCTCTCTCTATCGCTCTCTCTCTCTATCGCTCTCTCTCTATCGCTCTCTCTCTATCGCTCTCTCTCTCTATCGCTCTCTCTCTCTATCGCTCTCTCTCTCTATCGCTCTCTCTCTATCGCTCTCTCTCTCTATCGCTCTCTCTCTATCGCTCTCTATCACTCTCTCTCTCTATCGCTCTCTCTCTATCGCTCTCTCTCTCTATCGCTCTCTCTCTCTATCGCTCTCTCGCCGTACGGTATGGGCTATAGCCCATGGTCAAAAATGATGAAAAACAAGGTTATTTTTTTTTTCAAAAATTCAAAAAACGATGGGCTATAACCCATGTTTTTTTTTTTTTCATTTTTTTCAAATCCTCAAAAACGATGAAAAACGGCATGCTATAGTATGCCGTACGGTATGGGCTATAGCCCATGGTCAAAAATGATGAAAAACGAGGTAAAAAATAATAATCAAAAAATCAAAAAACGATGGGCTATAACCCATGTTTTTTTTTTTTTTTTTTTTTTTGTTTTTAAATCCTCAAAAATGATGAAAAATGGCGTGCTATAGTATGCCGTACGGTATGGGCTATAGCCCATGGTCAAAAATGATGAAAAACGAGGTTACATTTTTTTTTCAAAAATTAAAAAAACGATGGGCTATAACCCATGTTTTTTTTTATTTTTATTTTTTTCAAATCCTTAAAAATGATGAAAAACGGCGTGCTATAGTATGCCGTACGGTATGGGCTATAGCCCATGGTCAAAAATGATGAAAAACGAGGTAAAAAAAAAAAAATCAAAAATTCAAAAAACGATGGGCTATAACCCATGTTTTTTTTTTTTTTTTTTTTTTTTTTTTAAATCCTCAAAAATGATGAAAAATGGCGTGCTATAGTATGCCGTACGGTATGGGCTATAGCCCATGGTCAAAAATGATGAAAAACGAGGTTACATTTTTTTTTCAAAAATTCAAAAAACGATGGGCTATAACCCATGTTTTTTTTTTTTTTCATTTTTTTCAAATCCTTAAAAATGATGAAAAACGGCGTGCTATAGTATGCCGTACGGTATGGGCTATAGCCCATGGTCAAAAATGATGAAAAACGAGGTAAAAAAAAAAATCAAAAATTCAAAAAACGATGGGCTATAACCCATGTTTTGTTTTTTTTTCATTTTTTTCAAATCCTCAAAAATGGTGAAAAACGGCGTGCTATAGTATGCCGTACGGTATGGGCTATAGCCCATGGTCAAAAATGATGAAAAACGAGGTAAAAAAAAAAAATCAAAAATTCAAAAAACGATGGGCTATAACCCATGTTTTTTTTTTTTTCAAATCCTCAAAAATGATGAAAAATGGCGTGCTATAGTATGCCGTACGGTATGGGCTATAGCCCATGGTCAAAAATGATGAAAAACGAGGTAAAAAAAAATTCAAAAATTCAAAAAACGATGGGCTATAACCCATGTTTGTTTTTTTTTTCATTATTTTCAAATCCTCAAAAATGATGAAAAACGGCGTGCTATAGTATGCCGTACGGTATGGGCTATAGCCCATGGTCAAAAATGATGAAAAACGAGGTTAATTTTTTTTTCAAAAATTCAAAAAACGATGGGCTATAACCCATGTTTTTTTTTTTTTTTCATTTTTTTCAAATCCTCAAAAATGATGAAAAACGGCGTGCTATAGTATGCCGTACGGTATGGGCTATAGCCCATGGTCAAAAATGATGAAAAACGAGGTTAAATTTTTTTTTTTTAAATTCAAAAAACGATGGGCTATAACCCATGTTTTTTTGTTTTTTTTCATTATTTTCAAATCCTCAAAAATGATGAAAAACGGCGTGCTATAGTATGCCGTACGGTATGGGCTATAGCCCATGGTCAAAAATGATGAAAAACGAGGTTAATTTTTTTTTTTTTTAATTCAAAAAACGATGGGCTATAACCCATGTTTTTTTGTTTTTTTTCATTATTTTCAAATCCTCAAAAATGATGAAAAACGGCGTGCTATAGTATGCCGTACGGTATGGGCTATAGCCCATGGTCAAAAATGATGAAAAACGAGGTTAAAAAAATATATATCTAAAATTCAAAAAACGATGGGCTATAACCCATGTTTTTTTTCATTTTTTTCAAATCCTCAAAAATGATGAGAAACGGCGTGCTATAGTATGCCGTACGGTATGGGCTATAGCCCTTGGTCAAAAATGATGAAAAACGAGGTTAAAAGAAAAATTCAAAATTTCAAAAAACGATGGGCTATAACCCATGTTTTCTTTTTTTTTTCAAATCCTCAAAAATGATGAAAAACTGCGTGATATAGTATAGCCGGGAATCGAACCCTGGTCTCCCACGTGGAAAGCCAACATCTTAACCACTACGACAATTAGAGTTTTGAGTTAGTCAGGCTGAGGCTGAGGCTGAGGCTGTGAGCCACTGCTAGAATAGCAGTAAATGAAGCTCAATAACTCTAGCATTAAACTTTAGGAAGAGTGGGATTTGAACATGAACTCTCTGTGCTGAATAACCCCTACTACACCATCACTCAGTAACATCTGCCTCTTTGTACTGTTGAAGCGATCTTTTGTATGTTAGCCTTCAGATAGTAAAGCCCCTGGGACTCCGAATCCATATTCAATACACACACTTTTGCTTCAACACTCAACAGCCTTGTGTGGCGCTGTGGGCTAGTGCGCTTGGCTGTAAACAAAGAGGTTGTTGGTTCGAATCCACCTCGGGGACGATGGTGCTTTTAACATGATCCGAAGCAGTACTGTTTAAACATTCTAGCTCTGTTTAACTCAAAAGCACCAGGAGAAATCTCCTGAATGCCCCAAGGTGCCTTGGCTCAATGGTGTGGAGCGCTTGACCCGTTGCCTCTGCTACAGACAGTTGGCAGGTTCAAGTCCCATGTCATGACATCAAGGTGCTGGGAAGGACCATCGGGAGACGGTGCTCTCTCCCCCTGTTTCCTGAGATGTAACGGTCGGGGGTTATGTTTGAAAGAACACTGTCCACGTAAAGTTTTACAGATGAGAATTAGGTCAAATGTTTAAAAATAAAATAGCAATGCATTTTGGTACATCATCTGACAGGATAGTCTGTGTATTTGCATACTGGAGCCCGATTATAATCCTGGACAATGGCAATGTCATTTTCTTGACTTTTGACAATGAAAAAACTACACACTATAGTATATTTGTTTAATCATTTTCACCTTTTTTTTAATCGACATTTTCATGGTAAAAGGTCAGCTGGACAGGGTTCTTTCAGACATAAGCCCCAACCGTTACATCTCAGGAAACAGGGGGAGAGAGCACCGTCTCCCGATGGTCCTTCCCAGCACCTTGACGTCATGACATGGGACTTGAACCTGCCAACTGTCTGTAGCAGAGGCAACGGGTCAAGCGCTCCACACCATTGAGCCAAGGCACCTTGGGGCATTCAGGAGATTTCTCCTGGTGCTTTTGAGTTTTTATTTTTTATTCAAGCCTTGAAAAGTTCAAATTACTGCAGCATTGAGCTGTGGGAGGAACAGGCCTTGAACATGGAATGTCTGTACTGAAAGCCTGATGATTAGACCACTGCACCATCAGTCAGACACTCTCAGGCAAAGTCTCCTGGTAATTTTGAAGTGATCTTTTGTTCGTTAGCCTTCAGTTCGTAAAGTTTAAATAACACAGCATCATATTAATCAGATGTTTCTTAGCGCTGTTGAGGTCTTCTTTTGTATGATAGTGTAACAGCCGGGAATCGAACCCTGGTCTCCCACGTGGAAAGCCAACATCTTAACCACTACGACAATTAGAGTTTTGAGGTAGTCAGGCTGAGGCTGAGGCTGTGAGCCACTGCTAGAATAGCAGTAAATGAAGCTCAATAACTAGCATTAAACTTTAGGAAGAGTGGGATTTGAAAATGAACTCTCTGTGCGGAATAACCCCTACTACACCATCACTCAGTAACATCTGCCTCTTTGTACTGTTGAAGCGATCTTTTGTATGTTAGCCTTCAGATAGTAAAGTTGAAAGAATCAAGAGTTGAACATAGAATCACGTTCATCAGAGTGTAACACCCAGGAATCGAACACAGGTCACCTGCACTGAAGGCCAACATCTTAACCACTAAGCCAAAGCAACTGCCTATGGCTCAGGGGAGACATGAGACTTTTGAGGTCATCAGGCTGAGGCTGTGAGCTAAAAAAAAAATTAAAAAAACGATGGGCTATAACCCATGTTTTTTTTTTTTTTTTCATTTTTTTCAAATCCTCAAAAATGATGAAAAACGGCGTGCTATAGTATGCCGTACGGTATGGGCTATAGCCCATGGTCAAAAATGATGAAAAACGAGGTTAAAAAAAAATTCAAAAATTCAAAAAACGATGGGCTATAACCCATGTTTGTTTTTTTTCCATTTTTTTCAAATCCTCAAAAACGATGAAAAACGGCATGCTATAGTATGCCGTACGGTATGGGCTATAGCCCATGGTCAAAAATGATGAAAAACGAGGTAAAAAAAAAAAAAAAAAATCAAAAAACGATGGGCTATAACCCATGTTTTTTTTTTTTTTTTCAAATCCTCAAAAATGATGAAAAATGGCGTGCTATAGTATGCCGTACGGTATGGGCTATAGCCCATGGTCAAAAATGATGAAAAACGAGGTTAAATTTTTTTTTTTTAAATTCAAAAAACGATGGGCTATAACCCATGTTTTTTTGTTTTTTTTCATTATTTTCAAATCCTCAAAAATGATGAAAAACGGCGTGCTATAGTATGCCGTACGGTATGGGCTATAGCCCATGGTCAAAAATGATGAAAAACGAGGTTAAAAAAATATATATCTAAAATTCAAAAAACGATGGGCTATAACCCATGTTTTTTTTCATTTTTTTCAAATCCTCAAAAATGATGAGAAACGGCGTGCTATAGTATGCCGTACGGTATGGGCTATAGCCCTTGGTCAAAAATGATGAAAAACGAGGTTAAAAGAAAATTTCAAAATTTCAAAAAACGATGGGCTATAACCCATGTTTTCTTTTTTTTTTCAAATCCTCAAAAATGATGAAAAACTGCGTGATATAGTATAGCCGGGAATCGAACCCTGGTCTCCCACGTGGAAAGCCAACATCTTAACCACTACGACAATTAGAGTTTTGAGTTAGTCAGGCTGAGGCTGAGGCTGAGGCTGTGAGCCACTGCTAGAATAGCAGTAAATGAAGCTCAATAACTCTAGCATTAAACTTTAGGAAGAGTGGGATTTGAACATGAACTCTCTGTGCTGAATAACCCCTACTACACCATCACTCAGTAACATCTGCCTCTTTGTACTGTTGAAGCGATCTTTTGTATGTTAGCCTTCAGATAGTAAAGCCCCTGGGACTCCGAATCCATATTCAATACACACACTTTTGCTTCAACACTCAACAGCCTTGTGTGGCGCTGTGGGCTAGTGCGCTTGGCTGTAAACAAAGAGGTTGTTGGTTCGAATCCACCTCGGGGACGATGGTGCTTTTAACATGATCCGAAGCAGTACTGTTTAAACATTCTAGCTCTGTTTAACTCAAAAGCACCAGGAGAGATCTCCTGAATGCCCCAAGGTGCCTTGGCTCAATGGTGTGGAGCGCTTGACCCGTTGCCTCTGCTACAGACAGTTGGCAGGTTCAAGTCCCATGTCATGACATCAAGGTGCTGGGAAGGACCATCGGGAGACGGTGCTCTCTCCCCCTGTTTCCTGAGATGTAACGGTCGGGGGTTATGTTTGAAAGAACACTGTCCACGTAAAGTTTTACAGATGAGAATTAGGTCAAATGTTTAAAAATAAAATAGCAATGCATTTTGGTACATCATCTGACAGGATAGTCTGTGTATTTGCATACTGGAGCCCGATTATAATCCTGGACAATGGCAATGTCATTTTCTTGACTTTTGACAATGAAAAAACTACACACTATAGTATATTTGTTTAATCATTTTCACCTTTTTTTTAATCGACATTTTCATGGTAAAAGGTCAGCTGGACAGGGTTCTTTCAGACATAAGCCCCAACCGTTACATCTCAGGAAACAGGGGGAGAGAGCACCGTCTCCCGATGGTCCTTCCCAGCACCTTGACGTCATGACATGGGACTTGAACCTGCCAACTGTCTGTAGCAGAGGCAACGGGTCAAGCGCTCCACACCATTGAGCCAAGGCACCTTGGGGCATTCAGGAGATTTCTCCTGGTGCTTTTGAGTTTTTATTTTTTATTCAAGCCTTGAAAAGTTCAAATTACTGCAGCATTGAGCTGTGGGAGGAACAGGCCTTGAACATGGAATGTCTGTACTGAAAGCCTGATGATTAGACCACTGCACCATCAGTCAGACACTCTCAGGCAAAGTCTCCTGGTAATTTTGAAGTGATCTTTTGTTCGTTAGCCTTCAGTTCGTAAAGTTTAAATAACACAGCATCATATTAATCAGATGTTTCTTAGCGCTGTTGAGGTCTTCTTTTGTATGATAGTGTAACAGCCGGGAATCGAACCCTGGTCTCCCACGTGGAAAGCCAACATCTTAACCACTACGACAATTAGAGTTTTGAGGTAGTCAGGCTGAGGCTGAGGCTGTGAGCCACTGCTAGAATAGCAGTAAATGAAGCTCAATAACTAGCATTAAACTTTAGGAAGAGTGGGATTTGAAAATGAACTCTCTGTGCGGAATAACCCCTACTACACCATCACTCAGTAACATCTGCCTCTTTGTACTGTTGAAGCGATCTTTTGTATGTTAGCCTTCAGATAGTAAAGTTGAAAGAATCAAGAGTTGAACATAGAATCACGTTCATCAGAGTGTAACACCCAGGAATCGAACACAGGTCACCTGCACTGAAGGCCAACATCTTAACCACTAAGCCAAAGCAACTGCCTATGGCTCAGGGGAGACATGAGACTTTTGAGGTCATCAGGCTGAGGCTGTGAGCTAAATTTTTTTTTTTTTAAACGATGGGCTATAACCCATGTTTTTTTTTTTTTTTTCATTTTTTTCAAATCCTCAAAAATGATGAAAAACGGCGTGCTATAGTATGCCGTACGGTATGGGCTATAGCCCATGGTCAAAAATGATGAAAAACGAGGTTAAAAAAAAATTCAAAAATTCAAAAAACGATGGGCTATAACCCATGTTTGTTTTTTTTCCATTTTTTTCAAATCCTCAAAAACGATGAAAAACGGCATGCTATAGTATGCCGTACGGTATGGGCTATAGCCCATGGTCAAAAATGATGAAAAACGAGGTAAAAAAAAAAAATCAAAAAATCAAAAAACGATGGGCTATAACCCATGTTTTTTTTTTTTTTTTCAAATCCTCAAAAATGATGAAAAATGGCGTGCTATAGTATGCCGTACGGTATGGGCTATAGCCCATGGTCAAAAATGATGAAAAACGAGGTTACATTTTTTTTTCAAAAATTCAAAAAACGATGGGCTATAACCCATGTTTTCTTTTTTTTTCAAAAATTCAAAAAACGATGGGCTATAACCCATGTTTTTTTTTTTTTTCATTTTTTTCAAATCCTCAAAAATGGTGAAAAACGGCGTGCTATAGTATGCCGTACGGTATGGGCTATAGCCCATGGTCAAAAATGATGAAAAACGAGGTTAAAAAAAAAAATCAAAAATTCAAAAAACGATGGGCTATAACCCATGTTTTTTTTTTTTTTTTTCATTTTTTTCAAATCCTCAAAAATGATGAAAAACGGCGTGCTATAGTATGCCGTACGGTATGGGCTATAGCCCATGGTCAAAAATGATGAAAAACGAGGTTAAAAAAAAAATTCAAAAATTCAAAAAACGATGGGCTATAACCCATGTTTTTTGTTTTTTTTTCATTATTTTCAAATCCTCAAAAATGATGAAAAACGGCGTGCTATAGTATGCCGTACGGTATGGGCTATAGCCCATGGTCAAAAATGATGAAAAACAAGGTTCTTTTTTTTTCAAAAATTCAAAAAACGATGGGCTATAACCCATGTTTTTTTTTTTTTCATTTTTTTCAAATCCTCAAAAACGATGAAAAACGGCATGCTATAGTATGCCGTACGGTATGGGCTATAGCCCATGGTCAAAAATGATGAAAAACGAGGTAAAAAATAATAATCAAAAAATCAAAAAACGATGGGCTATAACCCATGTTTTTTTTTTTTTTTTTTTTTTTGTTTTTAAATCCTCAAAAATGATGAAAAATGGCGTGCTATAGTATGCCGTACGGTATGGGCTATAGCCCATGGTCAAAAATGATGAAAAACGAGGTTACATTTTTTTTTCAAAAATTCAAAAAACGATGGGCTATAACCCATGTTTTTTTTTATTTTTATTTTTTTCAAATCCTTAAAAATGATGAAAAACGGCGTGCTATAGTATGCCGTACGGTATGGGCTATAGCCCATGGTCAAAAATGATGAAAAACGAGGTAAAAAAAAAAAAATCAAAAATTCAAAAAACGATGGGCTATAACCCATGTTTTTTTTTTTTTAAATCCTCAAAAATGATGAAAAATGGCGTGCTATAGTATGCCGTACGGTATGGGCTATAGCCCATGGTCAAAAATGATGAAAAACGAGGTTACATTTTTTTTTCAAAAATTCAAAAAACGATGGGCTATAACCCATGTTTTTTTTTTTTTTCATTTTTTTCAAATCCTTAAAAATGATGAAAAACGGCGTGCTATAGTATGCCGTACGGTATGGGCTATAGCCCATGGTCAAAAATGATGAAAAACGAGGTAAAAAAAAAATTCAAAAATTCAAAAAACGATGGGCTATAACCCATGTTTTGTTTTTTTTTCATTTTTTTCAAATCCTCAAAAATGGTGAAAAACGGCGTGCTATAGTATGCCGTACGGTATGGGCTATAGCCCATGGTCAAAAATGATGAAAAACGAGGTAAAAAAAAATAATCAAAAATTCAAAAAACGATGGGCTATAACCCATGTTTTTTTTTTTTTCAAATCCTCAAAAATGATGAAAAATGGCGTGCTATAGTATGCCGTACGGTATGGGCTATAGCCCATGGTCAAAAATGATGAAAAACGAGGTAAAAAAAAATTCAAAAATTCAAAAAACGATGGGCTATAACCCATGTTTGTTTTTTTTTTCATTATTTTCAAATCCTCAAAAATGATGAAAAACGGCGTGCTATAGTATGCCGTACGGTATGGGCTATAGCCCATGGTCAAAAATGATGAAAAACGAGGTTAATTTTTTTTTCAAAAATTCAAAAAACGATGGGCTATAACCCATGTTTTTTTTTTTTTTTCATTTTTTTCAAATCCTCAAAAATGATGAAAAACGGCGTGCTATAGTATGCCGTACGGTATGGGCTATAGCCCATGGTCAAAAATGATGAAAAACGAGGTTAAATTTTTTTTTTTTTAATTCAAAAAACGATGGGCTATAACCCATGTTTTTTTGTTTTTTTTCATTATTTTCAAATCCTCAAAAATGATGAAAAACGGCGTGCTATAGTATGCCGTACGGTATGGGCTATAGCCCATGGTCAAAAATGATGAAAAACGAGGTTAATTTTTTTTTTTTTTAATTCAAAAAACGATGGGCTATAACCCATGTTTTTTTGTTTTTTTTCATTATTTTCAAATCCTCAAAAATGATGAAAAACGGCGTGCTATAGTATGCCGTACGGTATGGGCTATAGCCCATGGTCAAAAATGATGAAAAACGAGGTTAAAAAAATATATATCTAAAATTCAAAAAACGATGGGCTATAACCCATGTTTTTTTTCATTTTTTTCAAATCCTCAAAAATGATGAGAAACGGCGTGCTATAGTATGCCGTACGGTATGGGCTATAGCCCTTGGTCAAAAATGATGAAAAACGAGGTTAAAAGAAAAATTCAAAATTTCAAAAAACGATGGGCTATAACCCATGTTTTCTTTTTTTTTTCAAATCCTCAAAAATGATGAAAAACTGCGTGATATAGTATAGCCGGGAATCGAACCCTGGTCTCCCACGTGGAAAGCCAACATCTTAACCACTACGACAATTAGAGTTTTGAGTTAGTCAGGCTGAGGCTGAGGCTGAGGCTGTGAGCCACTGCTAGAATAGCAGTAAATGAAGCTCAATAACTCTAGCATTAAACTTTAGGAAGAGTGGGATTTGAACATGAACTCTCTGTGCTGAATAACCCCTACTACACCATCACTCAGTAACATCTGCCTCTTTGTACTGTTGAAGCGATCTTTTGTATGTTAGCCTTCAGATAGTAAAGCCCCTGGGACTCCGAATCCATATTCAATACACACACTTTTGCTTCAACACTCAACAGCCTTGTGTGGCGCTGTGGGCTAGTGCGCTTGGCTGTAAACAAAGAGGTTGTTGGTTCGAATCCACCTCGGGGACGATGGTGCTTTTAACATGATCCGAAGCAGTACTGTTTAAACATTCTAGCTCTGTTTAACTCAAAAGCACCAGGAGAAATCTCCTGAATGCCCCAAGGTGCCTTGGCTCAATGGTGTGGAGCGCTTGACCCGTTGCCTCTGCTACAGACAGTTGGCAGGTTCAAGTCCCATGTCATGACATCAAGGTGCTGGGAAGGACCATCGGGAGACGGTGCTCTCTCCCCCTGTTTCCTGAGATGTAACGGTCGGGGGTTATGTTTGAAAGAACACTGTCCACGTAAAGTTTTACAGATGAGAATTAGGTCAAATGTTTAAAAATAAAATAGCAATGCATTTTGGTACATCATCTGACAGGATAGTCTGTGTATTTGCATACTGGAGCCCGATTATAATCCTGGACAATGGCAATGTCATTTTCTTGACTTTTGACAATGAAAAAACTACACACTATAGTATATTTGTTTAATCATTTTCACCTTTTTTTTAATCGACATTTTCATGGTAAAAGGTCAGCTGGACAGGGTTCTTTCAGACATAAGCCCCAACCGTTACATCTCAGGAAACAGGGGGAGAGAGCACCGTCTCCCGATGGTCCTTCCCAGCACCTTGACGTCATGACATGGGACTTGAACCTGCCAACTGTCTGTAGCAGAGGCAACGGGTCAAGCGCTCCACACCATTGAGCCAAGGCACCTTGGGGCATTCAGGAGATTTCTCCTGGTGCTTTTGAGTTTTTATTTTTTATTCAAGCCTTGAAAAGTTCAAATTACTGCAGCATTGAGCTGTGGGAGGAACAGGCCTTGAACATGGAATGTCTGTACTGAAAGCCTGATGATTAGACCACTGCACCATCAGTCAGACACTCTCAGGCAAAGTCTCCTGGTAATTTTGAAGTGATCTTTTGTTCGTTAGCCTTCAGTTCGTAAAGTTTAAATAACACAGCATCATATTAATCAGATGTTTCTTAGCGCTGTTGAGGTCTTCTTTTGTATGATAGTGTAACAGCCGGGAATCGAACCCTGGTCTCCCACGTGGAAAGCCAACATCTTAACCACTACGACAATTAGAGTTTTGAGGTAGTCAGGCTGAGGCTGAGGCTGTGAGCCACTGCTAGAATAGCAGTAAATGAAGCTCAATAACTAGCATTAAACTTTAGGAAGAGTGGGATTTGAAAATGAACTCTCTGTGCGGAATAACCCCTACTACACCATCACTCAGTAACATCTGCCTCTTTGTACTGTTGAAGCGATCTTTTGTATGTTAGCCTTCAGATAGTAAAGTTGAAAGAATCAAGAGTTGAACATAGAATCACGTTCATCAGAGTGTAACACCCAGGAATCGAACACAGGTCACCTGCACTGAAGGCCAACATCTTAACCACTAAGCCAAAGCAACTGCCTATGGCTCAGGGGAGACATGAGACTTTTGAGGTCATCAGGCTGAGGCTGTGAGCTAAAAAAAAAATTTAAAAAACGATGGGCTATAACCCATGTTTTTTTTTTTTTTTTCATTTTTTTCAAATCCTCAAAAATGATGAAAAACGGCGTGCTATAGTATGCCGTACGGTATGGGCTATAGCCCATGGTCAAAAATGATGAAAAACGAGGTTAAAAAAAAATTCAAAAATTCAAAAAACGATGGGCTATAACCCATGTTTGTTTTTTTTCCATTTTTTTCAAATCCTCAAAAACGATGAAAAACGGCATGCTATAGTATGCCGTACGGTATGGGCTATAGCCCATGGTCAAAAATGATGAAAAACGAGGTAAAAAAAAAAAAAAAAAAATCAAAAAACGATGGGCTATAACCCATGTTTTTTTTTTTTTTTTCAAATCCTCAAAAATGATGAAAAATGGCGTGCTATAGTATGCCGTACGGTATGGGCTATAGCCCATGGTCAAAAATGATGAAAAACGAGGTTAAATTTTTTTTTTTTAAATTCAAAAAACGATGGGCTATAACCCATGTTTTTTTGTTTTTTTTCATTATTTTCAAATCCTCAAAAATGATGAAAAACGGCGTGCTATAGTATGCCGTACGGTATGGGCTATAGCCCATGGTCAAAAATGATGAAAAACGAGGTTAAAAAAATATATATCTAAAATTCAAAAAACGATGGGCTATAACCCATGTTTTTTTTCATTTTTTTCAAATCCTCAAAAATGATGAGAAACGGCGTGCTATAGTATGCCGTACGGTATGGGCTATAGCCCTTGGTCAAAAATGATGAAAAACGAGGTTAAAAGAAAATTTCAAAATTTCAAAAAACGATGGGCTATAACCCATGTTTTCTTTTTTTTTTCAAATCCTCAAAAATGATGAAAAACTGCGTGATATAGTATAGCCGGGAATCGAACCCTGGTCTCCCACGTGGAAAGCCAACATCTTAACCACTACGACAATTAGAGTTTTGAGTTAGTCAGGCTGAGGCTGAGGCTGAGGCTGTGAGCCACTGCTAGAATAGCAGTAAATGAAGCTCAATAACTCTAGCATTAAACTTTAGGAAGAGTGGGATTTGAACATGAACTCTCTGTGCTGAATAACCCCTACTACACCATCACTCAGTAACATCTGCCTCTTTGTACTGTTGAAGCGATCTTTTGTATGTTAGCCTTCAGATAGTAAAGCCCCTGGGACTCCGAATCCATATTCAATACACACACTTTTGCTTCAACACTCAACAGCCTTGTGTGGCGCTGTGGGCTAGTGCGCTTGGCTGTAAACAAAGAGGTTGTTGGTTCGAATCCACCTCGGGGACGATGGTGCTTTTAACATGATCCGAAGCAGTACTGTTTAAACATTCTAGCTCTGTTTAACTCAAAAGCACCAGGAGAGATCTCCTGAATGCCCCAAGGTGCCTTGGCTCAATGGTGTGGAGCGCTTGAC
Organism: Protomyctophum parallelum; assembly: GCF_964188405.1. Classification (NCBI taxonomy): domain Eukaryota; kingdom Metazoa; phylum Chordata; class Actinopteri; order Myctophiformes; family Myctophidae; genus Protomyctophum; species Protomyctophum parallelum. The sequence continues at coordinate 34,027,967 of NC_139716.1, forward strand.
CCGTTGCCTCTGCTACAGACAGTTGGCAGGTTCAAGTCCCATGTCATGACATCAAGGTGCTGGGAAGGACCATCGGGAGACGGTGCTCTCTCCCCCTGTTTCCTGAGATGTAACGGTCGGGGGTTATGTTTGAAAGAACACTGTCCACGTAAAGTTTTACAGATGAGAATTAGGTCAAATGTTTAAAAATAAAATAGCAATGCATTTTGGTACATCATCTGACAGGATAGTCTGTGTATTTGCATACTGGAGCCCGATTATAATCCTGGACAATGGCAATGTCATTTTCTTGACTTTTGACAATGAAAAAACTACACACTATAGTATATTTGTTTAATCATTTTCACCTTTTTTTTAATCGACATTTTCATGGTAAAAGGTCAGCTGGACAGGGTTCTTTCAGACATAAGCCCCAACCGTTACATCTCAGGAAACAGGGGGAGAGAGCACCGTCTCCCGATGGTCCTTCCCAGCACCTTGACGTCATGACATGGGACTTGAACCTGCCAACTGTCTGTAGCAGAGGCAACGGGTCAAGCGCTCCACACCATTGAGCCAAGGCACCTTGGGGCATTCAGGAGATTTCTCCTGGTGCTTTTGAGTTTTTATTTTTTATTCAAGCCTTGAAAAGTTCAAATTACTGCAGCATTGAGCTGTGGGAGGAACAGGCCTTGAACATGGAATGTCTGTACTGAAAGCCTGATGATTAGACCACTGCACCATCAGTCAGACACTCTCAGGCAAAGTCTCCTGGTAATTTTGAAGTGATCTTTTGTTCGTTAGCCTTCAGTTCGTAAAGTTTAAATAACACAGCATCATATTAATCAGATGTTTCTTAGCGCTGTTGAGGTCTTCTTTTGTATGATAGTGTAACAGCCGGGAATCGAACCCTGGTCTCCCACGTGGAAAGCCAACATCTTAACCACTACGACAATTAGAGTTTTGAGGTAGTCAGGCTGAGGCTGAGGCTGTGAGCCACTGCTAGAATAGCAGTAAATGAAGCTCAATAACTAGCATTAAACTTTAGGAAGAGTGGGATTTGAAAATGAACTCTCTGTGCGGAATAACCCCTACTACACCATCACTCAGTAACATCTGCCTCTTTGTACTGTTGAAGCGATCTTTTGTATGTTAGCCTTCAGATAGTAAAGTTGAAAGAATCAAGAGTTGAACATAGAATCACGTTCATCAGAGTGTAACACCCAGGAATCGAACACAGGTCACCTGCACTGAAGGCCAACATCTTAACCACTAAGCCAAAGCAACTGCCTATGGCTCAGGGGAGACATGAGACTTTTGAGGTCATCAGGCTGAGGCTGTGAGCTAATTTTTTTTTTTTTTAAACGATGGGCTATAACCCATGTTTTTTTTTTTTTTTTCATTTTTTTCAAATCCTCAAAAATGATGAAAAACGGCGTGCTATAGTATGCCGTACGGTATGGGCTATAGCCCATGGTCAAAAATGATGAAAAACGAGGTTAAAAAAAAATTCAAAAATTCAAAAAACGATGGGCTATAACCCATGTTTGTTTTTTTTCCATTTTTTTCAAATCCTCAAAAACGATGAAAAACGGCATGCTATAGTATGCCGTACGGTATGGGCTATAGCCCATGGTCAAAAATGATGAAAAACGAGGTAAAAAAAAATAATCAAAAAATCAAAAAACGATGGGCTATAACCCATGTTTTTTTTTTTTTTTTCAAATCCTCAAAAATGATGAAAAATGGCGTGCTATAGTATGCCGTACGGTATGGGCTATAGCCCATGGTCAAAAATGATGAAAAACGAGGTTACATTTTTTTTTCAAAAATTCAAAAAACGATGGGCTATAACCCATGTTTTCTTTTTTTTTCAAAAATTCAAAAAACGATGGGCTATAACCCATGTTTTTTTTTTTTTTCATTTTTTTCAAATCCTCAAAAATGGTGAAAAACGGCGTGCTATAGTATGCCGTACGGTATGGGCTATAGCCCATGGTCAAAAATGATGAAAAACGAGGTTAAAAAAAAAAATCAAAAATTCAAAAAACGATGGGCTATAACCCATGTTTTTTTTTTTTTTTTTCATTTTTTTCAAATCCTCAAAAATGATGAAAAACGGCGTGCTATAGTATGCCGTACGGTATGGGCTATAGCCCATGGTCAAAAATGATGAAAAACGAGGTTAAAAAAAAAATTCAAAAATTCAAAAAACGATGGGCTATAACCCATGTTTTTTGTTTTTTTTTCATTATTTTCAAATCCTCAAAAATGATGAAAAACGGCGTGCTATAGTATGCCGTACGGTATGGGCTATAGCCCATGGTCAAAAATGATGAAAAACGAGGTTAAATTTTTTTTTTCAAAAATTCAAAAAACGATGGGCTATAACCCATGTTTTTTTTCTTTTTTTCATTTTTTTCAAATCCTCAAAAATGATGAGAAACGGCGTGCTATAGTATGCCGTACGGTATGGGCTATAGCCCTTGGTCAAAAATGATGAAAAACGAGGTTAAAAGACAAATTCAAAATTTCAAAAAACGATGGGCTATAACCCATGTTTTTTTTTTTTTTTTCAAATCCTCAAAAATGATGAAAAACTGCGTGATATAGTATAGCCGGGAATCGAACCCTGGTCTCCCACGTGGAAAGCCAACATCTTAACCACTACGACAATTAGAGTTTTGAGTTAGTCAGGCTGAGGCTGAGGCTGAGGCTGTGAGCCACTGCTAGAATAGCAGTAAATGAAGCTCAATAACTCTAGCATTAAACTTTAGGAAGAGTGGGATTTGAACATGAACTCTCTGTGCTGAATAACCCCTACTACACCATCACTCAGTAACATCTGCCTCTTTGTACTGTTGAAGCGATCTTTTGTATGTTAGCCTTCAGATAGTAAAGCCCCTGGGACTCCGAATCCATATTCAATACACACACTTTTGCTTCAACACTCAACAGCCTTGTGTGGCGCTGTGGGCTAGTGCGCTTGGCTGTAAACAAAGAGGTTGTTGGTTCGAATCCACCTCGGGGACGATGGTGCTTTTAACATGATCCGAAGCAGTACTGTTTAAACATTCTAGCTCTGTTTAACTCAAAAGCACCAGGAGAAATCTCCTGAATGCCCCAAGGTGCCTTGGCTCAATGGTGTGGAGCGCTTGACCCGTTGCCTCTGCTACAGACAGTTGGCAGGTTCAAGTCCCATGTCATGACATCAAGGTGCTGGGAAGGACCATCGGGAGACGGTGCTCTCTCCCCCTGTTTCCTGAGATGTAACGGTCGGGGGTTATGTTTGAAAGAACCCTGTCCACGTAAAGTTTTACAGATGAGAATTAGGTCAAATGTTTAAAAATAAAATAGCAATGCATTTTGGTACATCATCTGACAGGATAGTCTGTGTATTTGCATACTGGAGCCCGATTATAATCCTGGACAATGGCAATGTCATTTTCTTGACTTTTGACAATGAAAAAACTACACACTATAGTATATTTGCTTAATCATTTTCACCTTTTTTTTAATCGACATTTCCATGGTAAAAGGTCAGCTGGACAGGGTTCTTTCAGACATAAGCCCCAACCGTTACATCTCAGGAAACAGGGGGAGAGAGCACCGTCTCCCGATGGTCCTTCCCAGCACCTTGACGTCATGACATGGGACTTGAACCTGCCAACTGTCTGTAGCAGAGGCAACGGGTCAAGCGCTCCACACCATTGAGCCAAGGCACCTTGGGGCATTCAGGAGATTTCTCCTGGTGCTTTTGAGTTTTTATTTTTTATTCAAGCCTTGAAAAGTTCAAATTACTGCAGCATTGAGCTGTGGGAGGAACAGGCCTTGAACATGGAATGTCTGTACTGAAAGCCTGATGATTAGACCACTGCACCATCAGTCAGACACTCTCAGGCAAAGTCTCCTGGTAATTTTGAAGTGATCTTTTGTTCGTTAGCCTTCAGTTCGTAAAGTTTAAATAACACAGCATCATATTAATCAGATGTTTCTTAGCGCTGTTGAGGTCTTCTTTTGTATGATAGTGTAACAGCCGGGAATCGAACCCTGGTCTCCCACGTGGAAAGCCAACATCTTAACCACTACGACAATTAGAGTTTTGAGGTAGTCAGGCTGAGGCTGAGGCTGTGAGCCACTGCTAGAATAGCAGTAAATGAAGCTCAATAACTAGCATTAAACTTTAGGAAGAGTGGGATTTGAAAATGAACTCTCTGTGCGGAATAACCCCTACTACACCATCACTCAGTAACATCTGCCTCTTTGTACTGTTGAAGCGATCTTTTGTATGTTAGCCTTCAGATAGTAAAGTTGAAAGAATCAAGAGTTGAACATAGAATCACGTTCATCAGAGTGTAACACCCAGGAATCGAACACAGGTCACCTGCACTGAAGGCCAACATCTTAACCACTAAGCCAAAGCAACTGCCTATGGCTCAGGGGAGACATGAGACTTTTGAGGTCATCAGGCTGAGGCTGTGAGCTAAAAAAAAAATTTAAAAAACGATGGGCTATAACCCATGTTTTTTTTTTTTTTTTCATTTTTTTCAAATCCTCAAAAATGATGAAAAACGGCGTGCTATAGTATGCCATACGGTATGGGCTATAGCCCATGGTCAAAAATGATGAAAAACGAGGTTAAAAAAAAATTCAAAAATTCAAAAAACGATGGGCTATAACCCATGTTTGTTTTTTTTCCATTTTTTTCAAATCCTCAAAAACGATGAAAAACGGCATGCTATAGTATGCCGTACGGTATGGGCTATAGCCCATGGTCAAAAATGATGAAAAACGAGGTAAAAAAAAAAAATAAAAAAATCAAAAAACGATGGGCTATAACCCATGTTTTTTTTTTTTTTTTCAAATCCTCAAAAATGATGAAAAATGGCGTGCTATAGTATGCCGTACGGTATGGGCTATAGCCCATGGTCAAAAATGATGAAAAACGAGGTTACATTTTTTTTTCAAAAATTCAAAAAACGATGGGCTATAACCCATGTTTTCTTTTTTTTTCAAAAATTCAAAAAACGATGGGCTATAACCCATGTTTTTTTTTTTTTTCATTTTTTTCAAATCCTCAAAAATGGTGAAAAACGGCGTGCTATAGTATGCCGTACGGTATGGGCTATAGCCCATGGTCAAAAATGATGAAAAACGAGGTTAAATTTTTTTTTTCAAAAATTCAAAAAACGATGGGCTATAACCCATGTTTTTTTTCATTTTTTCATTTTTTTCAAATCCTCAAAAATGATGAGAAACGGCGTGCTATAGTATGCCGTACGGTATGGGCTATAGCCCTTGGTCAAAAATGATGAAAAACGAGGTTAAAAGACAAATTCAAATTTTCAAAAAACGATGGGCTATAACCCATGTTTTTTTTTTTTTTTTCAAATCCTCAAAAATGATGAAAAACTGCGTGATATAGTATAGCCGGGAATCGAACCCTGGTCTCCCACGTGGAAAGCCAACATCTTAACCACTACGACAATTAGAGTTTTGAGTTAGTCAGGCTGAGGCTGAGGCTGAGGCTGTGAGCCACTGCTAGAATAGCAGTAAATGAAGCTCAATAACTCTAGCATTAAACTTTAGGAAGAGTGGGATTTGAACATGAACTCTCTGTGCTGAATAACCCCTACTACACCATCACTCAGTAACATCTGCCTCTTTGTACTGTTGAAGCGATCTTTTGTATGTTAGCCTTCAGATAGTAAAGCCCCTGGGACTCCGAATCCATATTCAATACACACACTTTTGCTTCAACACTCAACAGCCTTGTGTGGCGCTGTGGGCTAGTGCGCTTGGCTGTAAACAAAGAGGTTGTTGGTTCGAATCCACCTCGGGGACGATGGTGCTTTTAACATGATCCGAAGCAGTACTGTTTAAACATTCTAGCTCTGTTTAACTCAAAAGCACCAGGAGAAATCTCCTGAATGCCCCAAGGTGCCTTGGCTCAATGGTGTGGAGCGCTTGACCCGTTGCCTCTGCTACAGACAGTTGGCAGGTTCAAGTCCCATGTCATGACATCAAGGTGCTGGGAAGGACCATCGGGAGACGGTGCTCTCTCCCCCTGTTTCCTGAGATGTAACGGTCGGGGGTTATGTTTGAAAGAACCCTGTCCACGTAAAGTTTTACAGATGAGAATTAGGTCAAATGTTTAAAAATAAAATAGCAATGCATTTTGGTACATCATCTGACAGGATAGTCTGTGTATTTGCATACTGGAGCCCGATTATAATCCTGGACAATGGCAATGTCATTTTCTTGACTTTTGACAATGAAAAAACTACACACTATAGTATATTTGCTTAATCATTTTCACCTTTTTTTTAATCGACATTTCCATGGTAAAAGGTCAGCTGGACAGGGTTCTTTCAGACATAAGCCCCAACCGTTACATCTCAGGAAACAGGGGGAGAGAGCACCGTCTCCCGATGGTCCTTCCCAGCACCTTGACGTCATGACATGGGACTTGAACCTGCCAACTGTCTGTAGCAGAGGCAACGGGTCAAGCGCTCCACACCATTGAGCCAAGGCACCTTGGGGCATTCAGGAGATTTCTCCTGGTGCTTTTGAGTTTTTATTTTTTATTCAAGCCTTGAAAAGTTCAAATTACTGCAGCATTGAGCTGTGGGAGGAACAGGCCTTGAACATGGAATGTCTGTACTGAAAGCCTGATGATTAGACCACTGCACCATCAGTCAGACACTCTCAGGCAAAGTCTCCTGGTAATTTTGAAGTGATCTTTTGTTCGTTAGCCTTCAGTTCGTAAAGTTTAAATAACACAGCATCATATTAATCAGATGTTTCTTAGCGCTGTTGAGGTCTTCTTTTGTATGATAGTGTAACAGCCGGGAATCGAACCCTGGTCTCCCACGTGGAAAGCCAACATCTTAACCACTACGACAATTAGAGTTTTGAGGTAGTCAGGCTGAGGCTGAGGCTGTGAGCCACTGCTAGAATAGCAGTAAATGAAGCTCAATAACTAGCATTAAACTTTAGGAAGAGTGGGATTTGAAAATGAACTCTCTGTGCGGAATAACCCCTACTACACCATCACTCAGTAACATCTGCCTCTTTGTACTGTTGAAGCGATCTTTTGTATGTTAGCCTTCAGATAGTAAAGTTGAAAGAATCAAGAGTTGAACATAGAATCACGTTCATCAGAGTGTAACACCCAGGAATCGAACACAGGTCACCTGCACTGAAGGCCAACATCTTAACCACTAAGCCAAAGCAACTGCCTATGGCTCAGGGGAGACATGAGACTTTTGAGGTCATCAGGCTGAGGCTGTGAGCTAAAAAAAAAATTAAAAAAACGATGGGCTATAACCCATGTTTTTTTTTTTTTTTTCATTTTTTTCAAATCCTCAAAAATGATGAAAAACGGCGTGCTATAGTATGCCATACGGTATGGGCTATAGCCCATGGTCAAAAATGATGAAAAACGAGGTTAAAAAAAAATTCAAAAATTCAAAAAACGATGGGCTATAACCCATGTTTGTTTTTTTTCCATTTTTTTCAAATCCTCAAAAACGATGAAAAACGGCATGCTATAGTATGCCGTACGGTATGGGCTATAGCCCATGGTCAAAAATGATGAAAAACGAGGTAAAAAAAAAAAATAAAAAAATCAAAAAACGATGGGCTATAACCCATGTTTTTTTTTCTTTTTTCAAATCCTCAAAAATGATGAAAAATGGCGTGCTATAGTATGCCGTACGGTATGGGCTATAGCCCATGGTCAAAAATGATGAAAAACGAGGTTACATTTTTTTTTCAAAAATTCAAAAAACGATGGGCTATAACCCATGTTTTCTTTTTTTTTCAAAAATTCAAAAAACGATGGGCTATAACCCATGTTTTTTTTTTTTTTCATTTTTTTCAAATCCTCAAAAATGGTGAAAAACGGCGTGCTATAGTATGCCGTACGGTATGGGCTATAGCCCATGGTCAAAAATGATGAAAAACGAGGTTAAAAAAAAAAATCAAAAATTCAAAAAACGATGGGCTATAACCCATGTTTTTTTTTTTTTTTTTCATTTTTTTCAAATCCTCAAAAATGATGAAAAACGGCGTGCTATAGTATGCCGTACGGTATGGGCTATAGCCCATGGTCAAAAATGATGAAAAACGAGGTTAAAAAAAAAATTCAAAAATTCAAAAAACGATGGGCTATAACCCATGTTTTTTTTTTTTTTTTCATTATTTTCAAATCCTCAAAAATGATGAAAAACGGCGTGCTATAGTATGCCGTACGGTATGGGCTATAGCCCATGGTCAAAAATGATGAAAAACGAGGTTAAATTTTTTTTTTCAAAAATTCAAAAAACGATGGGCTATAACCCATGTTTTTTTTCTTTTTTTCATTTTTTTCAAATCCTCAAAAATGATGAGAAACGGCGTGCTATAGTATGCCGTACGGTATGGGCTATAGCCCTTGGTCAAAAATGATGAAAAACGAGGTTAAAAGACAAATTCAAAATTTCAAAAAACGATGGGCTATAACCCATGTTTTTTTTTTTTTTTTTCAAATCCTCAAAAATGATGAAAAACTGCGTGATATAGTATAGCCGGGAATCGAACCCTGGTCTCCCACGTGGAAAGCCAACATCTTAACCACTACGACAATTAGAGTTTTGAGTTAGTCAGGCTGAGGCTGAGGCTGAGGCTGTGAGCCACTGCTAGAATAGCAGTAAATGAAGCTCAATAACTCTAGCATTAAACTTTAGGAAGAGTGGGATTTGAACATGAACTCTCTGTGCTGAATAACCCCTACTACACCATCACTCAGTAACATCTGCCTCTTTGTACTGTTGAAGCGATCTTTTGTATGTTAGCCTTCAGATAGTAAAGCCCCTGGGACTCCGAATCCATATTCAATACACACACTTTTGCTTCAACACTCAACAGCCTTGTGTGGCGCTGTGGGCTAGTGCGCTTGGCTGTAAACAAAGAGGTTGTTGGTTCGAATCCACCTCGGGGACGATGGTGCTTTTAACATGATCCGAAGCAGTACTGTTTAAACATTCTAGCTCTGTTTAACTCAAAAGCACCAGGAGAAATCTCCTGAATGCCCCAAGGTGCCTTGGCTCAATGGTGTGGAGCACTTGACCCGTTGCCTCTGCTACAGACAGTTGGCAGGTTCAAGTCCCATGTCATGACATCAAGGTGCTGGGAAGGACCATCGGGAGACGGTGCTCTCTCCCCCTGTTTCCTGAGATGTAACGGTCGGGGGTTATGTTTGAAAGAACCCTGTCCACGTAAAGTTTTACAGATGAGAATTAGGTCAAATGTTTAAAAATAAAATAGCAATGCATTTTGGTACATCATCTGACAGGATAGTCTGTGTATTTGCATACTGGAGCCCGATTATAATCCTGGACAATGGCAATGTCATTTTCTTGACTTTTGACAATGAAAAAACTACACACTATAGTATATTTGCTTAATCATTTTCACCTTTTTTTTAATCGACATTTCCATGGTAAAAGGTCAGCTGGACAGGGTTCTTTCAGACATAAGCCCCAACCGTTACATCTCAGGAAACAGGGGGAGAGAGCACCGTCTCCCGATGGTCCTTCCCAGCACCTTGACGTCATGACATGGGACTTGAACCTGCCAACTGTCTGTAGCAGAGGCAACGGGTCAAGCGCTCCACACCATTGAGCCAAGGCACCTTGGGGCATTCAGGAGATTTCTCCTGGTGCTTTTGAGTTTTTATTTTTTATTCAAGCCTTGAAAAGTTCAAATTACTGCAGCATTGAGCTGTGGGAGGAACAGGCCTTGAACATGGAATGTCTGTACTGAAAGCCTGATGATTAGACCACTGCACCATCAGTCAGACACTCTCAGGCAAAGTCTCCTGGTAATTTTGAAGTGATCTTTTGTTCGTTAGCCTTCAGTTCGTAAAGTTTAAATAACACAGCATCATATTAATCAGATGTTTCTTAGCGCTGTTGAGGTCTTCTTTTGTATGATAGTGTAACAGCCGGGAATCGAACCCTGGTCTCCCACGTGGAAAGCCAACATCTTAACCACTACGACAATTAGAGTTTTGAGGTAGTCAGGCTGAGGCTGAGGCTGTGAGCCACTGCTAGAATAGCAGTAAATGAAGCTCAATAACTAGCATTAAACTTTAGGAAGAGTGGGATTTGAAAATGAACTCTCTGTGCGGAATAACCCCTACTACACCATCACTCAGTAACATCTGCCTCTTTGTACTGTTGAAGCGATCTTTTGTATGTTAGCCTTCAGATAGTAAAGTTGAAAGAATCAAGAGTTGAACATAGAATCACGTTCATCAGAGTGTAACACCCAGGAATCGAACACAGGTCACCTGCACTGAAGGCCAACATCTTAACCACTAAGCCAAAGCAACTGCCTATGGCTCAGGGGAGACATGAGACTTTTGAGGTCATCAGGCTGAGGCTGTGAGCTAAAAAATTTTTTTTTAAAACGATGGGCTATAACCCATGTTTTTTTTTTTTTTTTCATTTTTTTCAAATCCTCAAAAATGATGAAAAACGGCGTGCTATAGTATGCCGTACGGTATGGGCTATAGCCCATGGTCAAAAATGATGAAAGACGAGGTTAAAAAAAAATTCAAAAATTCAAAAAACGATGGGCTATAACCCATGTTTGTTTTTTTTCCATTTTTTTCAAATCCTCAAAAACGATGAAAAACGGCATGCTATAGTATGCCGTACGGTATGGGCTATAGCCCATGGTCAAAAATGATGAAAAACGAGGTAAAAAAAAAAAAAAAAAAATCAAAAAACGATGGGCTATAACCCATGTTTTTTTTTTTTTTTTCAAATCCTCAAAAATGATGAAAAATGGCGTGCTATAGTATGCCGTACGGTATGGGCTATAGCCCATGGTCAAAAATGATGAAAAACGAGGTTACATTTTTTTTTCAAAAATTCAAAAAACGATGGGCTATAACCCATGTTTTCTTTTTTTTTCAAAAATTCAAAAAACGATGGGCTATAACCCATGTTTTTTTTTTTTTTCATTTTTTTCAAATCCTCAAAAATGGTGAAAAACGGCGTGCTATAGTATGCCGTACGGTATGGGCTATAGCCCATGGTCAAAAATGATGAAAAACGAGGTTAAAAAAAAAATTCAAAAATTCAAAAAACGATGGGCTATAACCCATGTTTTTTTTTTTTTTTTCATTATTTTCAAATCCTCAAAAATGATGAAAAACGGCGTGCTATAGTATGCCGTACGGTATGGGCTATAGCCCATGGTCAAAAATGATGAAAAACGAGGTTAATTTTTTTTTTCAAAAATTCAAAAAACGATGGGCTATAACCCATGTTTTTTTTCTTTTTTTCATTTTTTTCAAATCCTCAAAAATGATGAGAAACGGCGTGCTATAGTATGCCGTACGGTATGGGCTATAGCCCTTGGTCAAAAATGATGAAAAACGAGGTTAAAAGACAAATTCAAAATTTCAAAAAACGATGGGCTATAACCCATGTTTTTTTTTTTTTTTTCAAATCCTCAAAAATGATGAAAAACTGCGTGATATAGTATAGCCGGGAATCGAACCCTGGTCTCCCACGTGGAAAGCCAACATCTTAACCACTACGACAATTAGAGTTTTGAGTTAGTCAGGCTGAGGCTGAGGCTGAGGCTGTGAGCCACTGCTAGAATAGCAGTAAATGAAGCTCAATAACTCTAGCATTAAACTTTAGGAAGAGTGGGATTTGAACATGAACTCTCTGTGCTGAATAACCCCTACTACACCATCACTCAGTAACATCTGCCTCTTTGTACTGTTGAAGCGATCTTTTGTATGTTAGCCTTCAGATAGTAAAGCCCCTGGGACTCCGAATCCATATTCAATACACACACTTTTGCTTCAACACTCAACAGCCTTGTGTGGCGCTGTGGGCTAGTGCGCTTGGCTGTAAACAAAGAGGTTGTTGGTTCGAATCCACCTCGGGGACGATGGTGCTTTTAACATGATCCGAAGCAGTACTGTTTAAACATTCTAGCTCTGTTTAACTCAAAAGCACCAGGAGAAATCTCCTGAATGCCCCAAGGTGCCTTGGCTCAATGGTGTGGAGCACTTGACCCGTTGCCTCTGCTACAGACAGTTGGCAGGTTCAAGTCCCATGTCATGACATCAAGGTGCTGGGAAGGACCATCGGGAGACGGTGCTCTCTCCCCCTGTTTCCTGAGATGTAACGGTCGGGGGTTATGTTTGAAAGAACCCTGTCCACGTAAAGTTTTACAGATGAGAATTAGGTCAAATGTTTAAAAATAAAATAGCAATGCATTTTGGTACATCATCTGACAGGATAGTCTGTGTATTTGCATACTGGAGCCCGATTATAATCCTGGACAATGGCAATGTCATTTTCTTGACTTTTGACAATGAAAAAACTACACACTATAGTATATTTGCTTAATCATTTTCACCTTTTTTTTAATCGACATTTCCATGGTAAAAGGTCAGCTGGACAGGGTTCTTTCAGACATAAGCCCCAACCGTTACATCTCAGGAAACAGGGGGAGAGAGCACCGTCTCCCGATGGTCCTTCCCAGCACCTTGACGTCATGACATGGGACTTGAACCTGCCAACTGTCTGTAGCAGAGGCAACGGGTCAAGCGCTCCACACCATTGAGCCAAGGCACCTTGGGGCATTCAGGAGATTTCTCCTGGTGCTTTTGAGTTTTTATTTTTTATTCAAGCCTTGAAAAGTTCAAATTACTGCAGCATTGAGCTGTGGGAGGAACAGGCCTTGAACATGGAATGTCTGTACTGAAAGCCTGATGATTAGACCACTGCACCATCAGTCAGACACTCTCAGGCAAAGTCTCCTGGTAATTTTGAAGTGATCTTTTGTTCGTTAGCCTTCAGTTCGTAAAGTTTAAATAACACAGCATCATATTAATCAGATGTTTCTTAGCGCTGTTGAGGTCTTCTTTTGTATGATAGTGTAACAGCCGGGAATCGAACCCTGGTCTCCCACGTGGAAAGCCAACATCTTAACCACTACGACAATTAGAGTTTTGAGGTAGTCAGGCTGAGGCTGAGGCTGTGAGCCACTGCTAGAATAGCAGTAAATGAAGCTCAATAACTAGCATTAAACTTTAGGAAGAGTGGGATTTGAAAATGAACTCTCTGTGCGGAATAACCCCTACTACACCATCACTCAGTAACATCTGCCTCTTTGTACTGTTGAAGCGATCTTTTGTATGTTAGCCTTCAGATAGTAAAGTTGAAAGAATCAAGAGTTGAACATAGAATCACGTTCATCAGAGTGTAACACCCAGGAATCGAACACAGGTCACCTGCACTGAAGGCCAACATCTTAACCACTAAGCCAAAGCAACTGCCTATGGCTCAGGGGAGACATGAGACTTTTGAGGTCATCAGGCTGAGGCTGTGAGCTAAAAAATTTTTTTTTTAAACGATGGGCTATAACCCATGTTTTTTTTTTTTTTTTCATTTTTTTCAAATCCTCAAAAATGATGAAAAACGGCGTGCTATAGTATGCCGTACGGTATGGGCTATAGCCCATGGTCAAAAATGATGAAAGACGAGGTTAAAAAAAAATTCAAAAATTCAAAAAACGATGGGCTATAACCCATGTTTGTTTTTTTTCCATTTTTTTCAAATCCTCAAAAACGATGAAAAACGGCATGCTATAGTATGCCGTACGGTATGGGCTATAGCCCATGGTCAAAAATGATGAAAAACGAGGTAAAAAAAAAAAAAAAAAAATCAAAAAACGATGGGCTATAACCCATGTTTTTTTTTTTTTTTTCAAATCCTCAAAAATGATGAAAAATGGCGTGCTATAGTATGCCGTACGGTATGGGCTATAGCCCATGGTCAAAAATGATGAAAAACGAGGTTACATTTTTTTTTCAAAAATTCAAAAAACGATGGGCTATAACCCATGTTTTCTTTTTTTTTCAAAAATTCAAAAAACGATGGGCTATAACCCATGTTTTTTTTTTTTTTCATTTTTTTCAAATCCTCAAAAATGGTGAAAAACGGCGTGCTATAGTATGCCGTACGGTATGGGCTATAGCCCATGGTCAAAAATGATGAAAAACGAGGTTAAACAAAAAATTCAAAAATTCAAAAAACGATGGGCTATAACCCATGTTTTTTTTTTTTTTTTCATTATTTTCAAATCCTCAAAAATGATGAAAAACGGCGTGCTATAGTATGCCGTACGGTATGGGCTATAGCCCATGGTCAAAAATGATGAAAAACGAGGTTAATTTTTTTTTTCAAAAATTCAAAAAACGATGGGCTATAACCCATGTTTTTTTTCTTTTTTTCATTTTTTTCAAATCCTCAAAAATGATGAGAAACGGCGTGCTATAGTATGCCGTACGGTATGGGCTATAGCCCTTGGTCAAAAATGATGAAAAACGAGGTTAAAAGACAAATTCAAAATTTCAAAAAACGATGGGCTATAACCCATGTTTTTTTTTTTTTTTTCAAATCCTCAAAAATGATGAAAAACTGCGTGATATAGTATAGCCGGGAATCGAACCCTGGTCTCCCACGTGGAAAGCCAACATCTTAACCACTACGACAATTAGAGTTTTGAGTTAGTCAGGCTGAGGCTGAGGCTGAGGCTGTGAGCCACTGCTAGAATAGCAGTAAATGAAGCTCAATAACTCTAGCATTAAACTTTAGGAAGAGTGGGATTTGAACATGAACTCTCTGTGCTGAATAACCCCTACTACACCATCACTCAGTAACATCTGCCTCTTTGTACTGTTGAAGCGATCTTTTGTATGTTAGCCTTCAGATAGTAAAGCCCCTGGGACTCCGAATCCATATTCAATACACACACTTTTGCTTCAACACTCAACAGCCTTGTGTGGCGCTGTGGGCTAGTGCGCTTGGCTGTAAACAAAGAGGTTGTTGGTTCGAATCCACCTCGGGGACGATGGTGCTTTTAACATGATCCGAAGCAGTACTGTTTAAACATTCTAGCTCTGTTTAACTCAAAAGCACCAGGAGAAATCTCCTGAATGCCCCAAGGTGCCTTGGCTCAATGGTGTGGAGCACTTGACCCGTTGCCTCTGCTACAGACAGTTGGCAGGTTCAAGTCCCATGTCATGACATCAAGGTGCTGGGAAGGACCATCGGGAGACGGTGCTCTCTCCCCCTGTTTCCTGAGATGTAACGGTCGGGGGTTATGTTTGAAAGAACCCTGTCCACGTAAAGTTTTACAGATGAGAATTAGGTCAAATGTTTAAAAATAAAATAGCAATGCATTTTGGTACATCATCTGACAGGATAGTCTGTGTATTTGCATACTGGAGCCCGATTATAATCCTGGACAATGGCAATGTCATTTTCTTGACTTTTGACAATGAAAAAACTACACACTATAGTATATTTGCTTAATCATTTTCACCTTTTTTTTAATCGACATTTCCATGGTAAAAGGTCAGCTGGACAGGGTTCTTTCAGACATAAGCCCCAACCGTTACATCTCAGGAAACAGGGGGAGAGAGCACCGTCTCCCGATGGTCCTTCCCAGCACCTTGACGTCATGACATGGGACTTGAACCTGCCAACTGTCTGTAGCAGAGGCAACGGGTCAAGCGCTCCACACCATTGAGCCAAGGCACCTTGGGGCATTCAGGAGATTTCTCCTGGTGCTTTTGAGTTTTTATTTTTTATTCAAGCCTTGAAAAGTTCAAATTACTGCAGCATTGAGCTGTGGGAGGAACAGGCCTTGAACATGGAATGTCTGTACTGAAAGCCTGATGATTAGACCACTGCACCATCAGTCAGACACTCTCAGGCAAAGTCTCCTGGTAATTTTGAAGTGATCTTTTGTTCGTTAGCCTTCAGTTCGTAAAGTTTAAATAACACAGCATCATATTAATCAGATGTTTCTTAG
Organism: Protomyctophum parallelum; assembly: GCF_964188405.1. Taxonomy (NCBI): domain Eukaryota; kingdom Metazoa; phylum Chordata; class Actinopteri; order Myctophiformes; family Myctophidae; genus Protomyctophum; species Protomyctophum parallelum. The sequence continues at coordinate 34,043,843 of NC_139716.1, forward strand.
CGCTGTTGAGGTCTTCTTTTGTATGATAGTGTAACAGCCGGGAATCGAACCCTGGTCTCCCACGTGGAAAGCCAACATCTTAACCACTACGACAATTAGAGTTTTGAGGTAGTCAGGCTGAGGCTGAGGCTGTGAGCCACTGCTAGAATAGCAGTAAATGAAGCTCAATAACTAGCATTAAACTTTAGGAAGAGTGGGATTTGAAAATGAACTCTCTGTGCGGAATAACCCCTACTACACCATCACTCAGTAACATCTGCCTCTTTGTACTGTTGAAGCGATCTTTTGTATGTTAGCCTTCAGATAGTAAAGTTGAAAGAATCAAGAGTTGAACATAGAATCACGTTCATCAGAGTGTAACACCCAGGAATCGAACACAGGTCACCTGCACTGAAGGCCAACATCTTAACCACTAAGCCAAAGCAACTGCCTATGGCTCAGGGGAGACATGAGACTTTTGAGGTCATCAGGCTGAGGCTGTGAGCTAAAAAAATAAATAAAAAAACGATGGGCTATAACCCATGTTTTTTTTTTTTTTTTCATTTTTTTCAAATCCTCAAAAATGATGAAAAACGGCGTGCTATAGTATGCCGTACGGTATGGGCTATAGCCCATGGTCAAAAATAATGAAAAACGAGGTTAAAAAAAAAAAAAAAAAAAAAAAAACGATGGGCTATAACCCATCGTTTTTTTTCCATTTTTTTCAAATCCTCAAAAATGATGAAAAACGGCGTGCTATAGTATGCCGTACAGTATGGGCTATTAGACGAGCGTCTAAAAATGGGATAAAAATGTCTGAAAATAGACGTCTAAAACACGTCTATTTTTAGACGTGTTTTAGACGTCTATTTTTAGATGTTTTTTATCCCATTTTTGACCATGGGCTATAGCCCATACTGTACGGCATACTATAGCAAGCCGTTTTTCATCATTTTTGAGGATTTGAAAAAAAAAAAAAAAAAAAAAAAAAAAGATGGGCTATAACCCATGTTTTTTTTTTTTTTTTCATTTTTTTCAAATCCTCAAAAATGATGAAAAACGGCGTGCTATAGTATGGTATAGCCCATGGTCAAAAATGGGATAAAAATGTCTAAAAATAGACGTCTAAAACACGTCTAAAAATAGACGTGTTTTAGACGTCTATTTTTAGACGTTTTTTATCCCATTTTTGACCATGGGCTATAGCCCATACTGTAGGGCATACTATAGCAGGCCGTTTTTCATCATTTTTGAGGATTTGGAAAAAGAAAAAAAAACGATGGGCTATAACCCATCGTTTTTTTTTTTTCATTTTTTTCAAATCCTCAAAAATGATGAAAAACGGCGTGCTATAGTATGCCGTACAGTATGGGCTATTAGACGAGCGTATAAAAATTGGATAAAAATGTCTAAAAATAGACGTCTAAAACACGTCTAAAAATAGACGTGTTTTAGACGTCTATTTTTAGACGTTTTTTATCCCATTTTTGACCATGGGCTATAGCCCATACTGTACGGCATACTATAGCAAGACGTTTTTCATCATTTTTGAGGATTTGAAAAAAAAAACACGATGGGCTATATAACCCATCGTTTTTTTTTTTTTTCGTTTTTTCAAATCCTCAAAAATGATGAAAAACGGCGTGCTATAGTATCCCGTACAGTATGGGCTATTAGACGAGCGTTTAAAAATGGGATAAAAATGTCTAAAAATAGACGTCTAAAACACGTCTAAAAATAGACGTGTTTTAGACGTCTATTTTTAGACGTTTTTTATCCCATTTTTGACCATGGGCGATAGCCCATACTGTACGGCATACTATAGCAAGCCGTTTTTCATAATTTTTGAGGATTTAAAAAAAAAAAAAAAAAAAAAAACAATGGGCTATAACCCATCGTTTTTTTTTCCATTTTTTTCAAATCCTCAAAAATGATGAAAAACGGCGTGCTATAGTATGCCGTACAGTATGGGCTATTAGACGAGCGTCTAAAAATGGGATAAAAATGTCTGAAAATAGACGTCTAAAACACGTCTAAAAATAGACGTGTTTTAGACGTCTATTTTTAGATGTTTTTTATCCCATTTTTGACCATAGGCTATAGCCCATACTGTACGGCATACTATAGCAAGCCGTTTTTCATCATTTTTGAGGATTTGAAAAAAAAAAAAAAAAAAAAAAAAAAAAAAAACAATGGGCTATAACCCATGTTTTTTTTTTTTTTTTCATTTTTTTCAAATCCTCAAAAATGATGAAAAACGGCGTGCTATAGTATGGTATAGCCCATGGTCAAAAATGGGATAAAAATGTCTAAAAATAGACGTCTAAAACACGTCTAAAAATAGACGTGTTTTAGACGTCTATTTTTAGACGTTTTTTATCCCATTTTTGACCATGGGCTATAGCCCATACTGTAGGGCATACTATAGCAGGCCGTTTTTCATCATTTTTGAGGATTTGGAAAAAGAAAAAAAAACGATGGGCTATAACCCATCGTTTTTTTTTTTTCATTTTTTTCAAATCCTCAAAAATGATGAAAAACGGCGTGCTATAGTATGCCGTACAGTATGGGCTATTAGACGAGCGTATAAAAATTGGATAAAAATGTCTAAAAATAGACGTCTAAAACACGTCTAAAAATAGACGTGTTTTAGACGTCTATTTTTAGACGTTTTTTATCCCATTTTTGACCATGGGCTATAGCCCATACTGTACGGCATACTATAGCAAGACGTTTTTCATCATTTTTGAGGATTTGAAAAAAAAAACACGATGGGCTATATAACCCATCGTTTTTTTTTTTTTTTTTTTTTCAAATCCTCAAAAATGATGAAAAACGGCGTGCTATAGTATCCCGTACAGTATGGGCTATTAGACGAGCGTTTAAAAATGGGATAAAAATGTCTAAAAATAGACGTCTAAAACACGTCTAAAAATAGACGTGTTTTAGACGTCTATTTTTAGACGTTTTTTATCCCATTTTTGACCATGGGCGATAGCCCATACTGTACGGCATACTATAGCAAGCCGTTTTTCATCATTTTTGAGGATTAAAAAAAAAAAAAACAAAAAAAAAACAATGGGCTATAACCCATCGTTTTTTTTCCATTTTTTTCAAATCCTCAAAAATGATGAAAAACGGCGTGCTATAGTATGCCGTACAGTATGGGCTATTAGACGAGCGTCTAAAAATGGGATAAAAATGTCTGAAAATAGACGTCTAAAACACGTCTAAAAATAGACGTGTTTTAGACGTCTATTTTTAGGCGTTTTTTATCCCATTTTTGACCATGGGCTATAGCCCATACTGTACGGCATACTATAGCAAGCCATTTTTCATCATTTTTGAGGATTAGAAAAAAAAAAAAAAATACGATGGGCTATATAACCCATCGTTTTTTTTTTTTCAAATCCTCAAAAATGATGAAAAACGGCGTGCTATAGTATCCCGTACAGTATGGGCTATTAGACGAGCGTTTAAAAATGGGATAAAAATGTCTAAAAATAGACGTCTAAAACACGTCTAAAAATAGACGTGTTTTAGACGTCTATTTTTAGACGTTTTTTATCCCATTTTTGACCATGGGCGATAGCCCATACTGTACGGCATACTATAGCAAGCCGTTTTTCATCATTTTTGAGGATTTAAAAAAAAACAAACAAAAAAAAAACAATGGGCTATAACCCATCGTTTTTTTTCCATTTTTTCAAATCCTCAAAAATGATGAAAAACGGCGTGCTATAGTATGCCGTACAGTATGGGCTATTAGACGAGCGTCTAAAAATGGGATAAAAATGTCTGAAAATAGACGTCTAAAACACGTCTAAAAATAGACGTGTTTTAGACGTCTATTTTTAGATGTTTTTTATCCCATTTTTGACCATAGGCTATAGCCCATACTGTACGGCATACTATAGCACGCCGTTTTTCATCATTTTTGAGGATTTAAAAAAAAAAAAAAAAAAAAAAAAAACAATGGGCTATAACCCATCGTTTTTTTTTTCTTTTTTTTCAAATCCTCAAAAATGATGAAAAACGGCGTGCTATAGTATGCCGTACAGTATGGGCTATTAGACGAGCGTTTAAAAATGGGATAAAAATGTCAAAAAATAGACGTCTAAAACACGTCTAAAAATAGACGTGTTTTAGACGTCTATTTTTAGACGTTTTTTATCCCATTTTTGACCATGGGCTATAGCCCATACTGTACGGCATACTATAGCAAGCCGTTTTTCATCATTTTTGAGGATTTAAAAAAAAAAAAAAAAAAAAAAAAAAACGATGGGCTATAACCCATCGTTTTTTTTTCCATTTTTTCAAATCCTCAAAAATGATGAAAAACGGCGTGCTATAGTATGCCGTACAGTATGGGCTATTAGACGAGCGTCTAAAAATGGGATAAAAATGTCTGAAAATAGACGTCTAAAACACGTCTAAAAATAGACGTGTTTTAGACGTCTATTTTTAGATGTTTTTATCCCATTTTTGACCATGGGCTATAGCCCATACTGTACGGCATACTATAGCAAGCCGTTTTTCATCATTTTTGAGGATTTGAAAAAAAAAAAAAAAAAAAAAAAAAACAATGGGCTATAACCCATCGTTTTTTTTTTTTTTTTTCCATTTTTCTTTTTTTTCAAATCCTCAAAAATGATGAAAAACGGCGTGCTATAGTATGCCGTACAGTATGGGCTATTAGACGAGCGTTTAAAAATGGGATAAAAATGTCAAAAAATAGACGTCTAAAACACGTCTAAAAATAGACGTGTTTTAGACGTCTATTTTTAGACGTTTTTTATCCCATTTTTGACCATGGGCTATAGCCCATACTGTACGGCATACTATAGCAAGCCGTTTTTCATCATTTTTGAGGATTTGAAAAAAATAAAATAAAAAAAAACGATGGGCTATAACCCATCGTTTTTTTTTTTCCATTTTTTTCAAATCCTCAAAAATGATGAAAAACGGCGTGCTATAGTATGCCGTACAGTATGGGCTATTAGACGAGCGTCTAAAAATGGGATAAAAATGTCTGAAAATAGACGTCTAAAACACGTCTAAAAATAGACGTGTTTTAGACGTCTATTTTTAGATGTTTTTTATCCCATTTTTGACCATGGGCTATAGCCCATACTGTACGGCATACTATAGCAAGCCGTTTTTCATCATTTTTGAGGATTTGAAAAAAAAAAAAAAACAAAAAAAAAAACAATGGGCTATAACCCATCGTTTTTTTTTTTTTCATTTTTTTCAAATCCTCAAAAATGATGAAAAACGGCGTGCTATAGTATGCCGTACAGTATGGGCTATTAGACGAGAGTCTAAAAATGGGATAAAAATGTCAAAAAATAGACGTCTAAAACACGTCTAAAAATAGACGTGTTTTAGACGTCTATTTTTAGACGTTTTTTATCCCATTTTTGACCATGGGCTATAGCCCATACTGTATGGCATACTATAGCAAGCCGTTTTTCATTATTTTTGAGGATTTGAAAAAAATAAAAAATAAAAAAACGATGGGCTATAACCCATCGTTTTTTTTGTTTTTTTTTCATTTTTTTCAAATCCTCAAAAATGATGAAAAACGGCGTGCTATAGTATGCCGTACAGTATGGGCTATTAGACGAGCGTCTAAAAATGGGATAAAAATGTCTAAAAATAGACGTCTAAAACACGTCTAAAAATAGACGTGTTTTAGACGTCTATTTTTAGACGTTTTTTATCCCATTTTTTACCATGGGCTATAGCCCATACTGTACGGCATACTATAGCAAGCCGTTTTTCATCATTTTTGAGGATTTGAAGAAAAAGAAAAAAAAACAAAAAACGATGGGCTATAACCCATCGTTTTTTTTCTCCATTTTTTTCAAATCCTCAAAAATGATGAAAAACGGCGTGCTATAGTATGCCGTACAGTATGGGCTATTAGACGAGAGTCTAAAAATGGGATAAAAATGTCAAAAAATAGACGTCTAAAACACGTCTAAAAATAGACGTGTTTTAGACGTCTATTTTTAGACGTTTTTTATCCCATTTTTTACCATGGGCTATAGCCCATACTGTACGGCATACTATAGCAAGCCGTTTTTCATCATTTTTGAGGATTTGAAGAAAAAAAAAAAAAACGATGGGCTATAACCCATCGTTTTTTTTTCCATTTTTTTCAAATCCTCAAAAATGATGAAAAACGGCGTGCTATAGTATGCCGTACAGTATGGGCTATTAGACGAGCGTCTAAAAATGGGATAAAAATGTCTGAAAATAGACGTCTAAAACACGTCTAAAAATAGACGTGTTTTAGACGTCTATTTTTAGATGTTTTTTATCCCATTTTTGACCATAGGCTATAGCCCATACTGTACGGCATACTATAGCAAGCCGTTTTTCATCATTTTTGAGGATTTAAAAAAAAAAAAAAAAAAAAAACAATGGGCTATAACCCATCGTTTTTTTTTTTTTTTTTTTTTTTTTTTTTTTTCAAATCCTCAAAAATGATGAAAAACGGCGTGCTATAGTATGCCGTACAGTATGGGCTATTAGACGAGCGTTTAAAAATGGGATAAAAATGTCAAAAAATAGACGTCTAAAACACGTCTAAAAATAGACGTGTTTTAGACGTCTATTTTTAGACGTTTTTTATCCCATTTTTGACCATGGGCTATAGCCCATACTGTACGGCATACTATAGCAAGCCGTTTTTCATCATTTTTGAGGATTTGAAAAAAAAAAAAAAAAAAAAAAATACGATGGGCTATAACCCATCGTTTTTTTTTCCATTTTTTTTAAATCCTCAAAAATTATGAAAAACGGCGTGCTATAGTATGCCGTACAGTATGGGCTATTAGACGAGCGTCTAAAAATGGGATAAAAATGTCTGAAAATAGACGTCTAAAACACGTCTAAAAATAGACGTGTTTTAGACGTCTATTTTTAGATGTTTTTCATCCCATTTTTGACCATGGGCTATAGCCCATACTGTACGGCATACTATAGCAAGCCGTTTTTCATCATTTTTGAGGATTTGAAAAAAAAAAAAAAAAAAAAAAAACAATGGGCTATAACCCATCGTTTTTTTTTCTTCATTTTTTTCAAATCCTCAAAAATGATGAAAAACGGCGTGCTATAGTATGCCGTACAGTATGGGCTATTAGACGAGCGTCTAAAAATGGGATAAAAATGTCTAAAAATAGACGTCTAAAACACGTCTAAAAATAGATGTGTTTTAGACGTCTATTTTTAGATGTTTTTTATCCCATTTTTGACCATGGGCTATAGCCCATACTGTACGGCATACTATAGCAAGCCGTTTTTCATCATTTTTGAGGATTAAAAAAGAAAAAGAAAAAAAAAAAAAACGATGGGCTATAACCCATCGTTTTGTTTTTTTTTCATTTTTTTCAAATCCTCAAAAATGATGAAAAACGGCGTGCTATAGTATGCCGTACAGTATGGGCTATTAGACGAGCGTCTAAAAATGGGATAAAAACATAAAAAAATAGACGTCTAAAACACGTCTAAAAATAGACGTGTTTTAGACGTCTATTTTTAGATGTTTTTTATCCCATTTTTGACCATGGGCTATAGCCCATACTGTACGGCATACTATAGCAAGCCGTTTTTCATCATTTTTGAGGATTTGAAAAAAAAAAAAAAAAAAGAAAAACGATGGGCTATAACCCATCGTTTTTTTTTTCTTTTTTTTCAAATCCTCAAAAATTATGAAAAACGGCGTGCTATAGTATGCCGTACAGTATGGGCTATTAGACGAGAGTCTAAAAATGGGATAAAAATGTCTAAAAATAGACGTCTAAAACACGTCTAAAAATAGACGTGTTTTAGACGTCTATTTTTAGACGTTTTTTATCCCATTTTTGACCATGGGCTATAGCCCATACTGTACGGCATACTATAGCAAGCCGTTTTTCATCATTTTTGAGGATTTGAAAAAAAAAAAAAAAAAAAAAAAACAATGGGCCCATCGTTTTTTTTTCTTCATTTTTTCAAATCCTCAAAAATGATGAAAAACGGCGTGCTATAGTATGCCGTACAGTATGGGCTATTAGACGAGCGTCTAAAAATGGGATAAAAATGTCTAAAAATAGACGTCTAAAACACGTCTAAAAATAGACGTGTTTTAGACGTCTATTTTTAGATGTTTTTTATCCCATTTCTGACCATGGGCTATAGCCCATACTGTACGGCATACTATAGCAAGCCGTTTTTCATCATTTTTGAGGATTTGAAAAAAAAAAAAAAAAAAAAAAACGATGGGCTATAACCCATCGTTTTTTTTTTTTTTTTCATTTTTTTAAATCCTCAAAAATGATGAAAAACGGCGTGCTATAGTATGCCGTACAGTATGGGCTATTAGACGAGCGTCTAAAAATGGGATAAAAACATCAAAAAATAGACGTCTAAAACACGTCTAAAAATAGACGTCTTTTAGACGTCTATTTTTAGATGTTTTTTATCCCATTTTTGACCATGGGCTATAGCCCATACTGTACGGCATACTATAGCAAGCCGTTTTTCATCATTTTTGAGGATTTGAAAAAAAAAAAAAAAAGAAAAACGATGGGCTATAACCCATCGTTTTTTTTTTCTTTTTTTTCAGATCCTCAAAAATTATGAAAAACGGCGTGCTATAGTATGCCGTACAGTATGGGCTATTAGACGAGAGTCTAAAAATGGGATAAAAATGTCTAAAAATAGACGTCTAAAACACGTCTAAAAATAGACGTGTTTTAGACGTCTATTTTTAGACGTTTTTTATCCCATTTTTGACCATGGGCTATAGCCCATACTGTACGGCATACTATAGCAAGCCGTTTTTCATCATTTTTGAGGATTTGAAAAAAAAAAAAAAAAAAAAATACGATGGGCTATAACCCATCGTTTTTTTTTCCATTTTTTTCAAATCCTCAAAAATGATGAAAAACGGCGTGCTATAGTATGCCGTACAGTATGGGCTATTAGACGAGCGTCTAAAAATGGGATAAAAATGTCTGAAAATAGACGTCTAAAACACGTCTAAAAATAGACGTGTTTTAGACGTCTATTTTTAGACGTTTTTTATCCCATTTTTGACCATGGGCTATAGCCCATACTGTACGGCATACTATAGCAAGCCGTTTTTCATCATTTTTGAGGATTTAAAAAAAAAAAAAAAAAAAAAATACGATGGGCTATAACCCATCGTTTTTTTTTCCATTTTTTTCAAATCCTCAAAAATGATGAAAAACGGCGTGCTATAGTATGCCGTACAGTATGGGCTATTAGACGAGCGTCTAAAAATGGGATAAAAATGTCTGAAAATAGACGTCTAAAACACGTCTAAAAATAGACGTGTTTTAGACGTCTATTTTTAGACGTTTTTTATCCCATTTTTGACCATGGGCTATAGCCCATACTGTACAGCATACTATAGCAAGCCGTTTTTCATCATTTTTGAGGATTTGAAAAAAAAAAAAAAAAAAAAAAACGATGGGCTATAACCCATCGTTTTTTTTTTTTTTTTCATTTTTTTAAATCCTCAAAAATGATGAAAAACGGCGTGCTATAGTATGCCGTACAGTATGGGCTATTAGACGAGCGTCTAAAAATGGGATAAAAACATCAAAAAATAGACGTCTAAAACACGTCTAAAAATAGACGTCTTTTAGACGTCTATTTTTAGATGTTTTTTATCCCATTTTTGACCATGGGCTATAGCCCATACTGTACGGCATACTATAGCAAGCCGTTTTTCATCATTTTTGAGGATTTGAAAAAAAAAAAAAAAAAGAAAAACGATGGGCTATAACCCATCGTTTTTTTTTTCTTTTTTTTCAGATCCTCAAAAATTATGAAAAACGGCGTGCTATAGTATGCCGTACAGTATGGGCTATTAGACGAGAGTCTAAAAATGGGATAAAAATGTCTAAAAATAGACGTCTAAAACACGTCTAAAAATAGACGTGTTTTAGACGTCTATTTTTAGACGTTTTTTATCCCATTTTTGACCATGGGCTATAGCCCATACTGTACAGCATACTATAGCAAGCCATTTTTCATCATTTTTGAGGATTAAAAAAAAAAAAAAAACGATGGGCTATAACCCATCGTTTTTTTTTTTTTTTAATTTTTTTCAAATCCTCAAAAATGATGAAAAACGGCGTGCTATAGTATGCCGTACAGTATGGGCTATTAGACGAGCGTCTAAAAATGGGATAAAAATGTCTAAAAATAGACGTCTAAAACACGTCTAAAAATAGACGTGTTTTAGACGTCTATTTTTAGACGTTTTTTATCCCATTTTTGACCATGGGCTATAGCCCATACTGTACGGCATACTATAGCAAGCCGTTTTTCATCATTTTTGAGGATTAAAAAAAAAAAAAAAAAAAGAAAAACGATGGGCTATAACCCATCGTTTTTTTTTTCTTTTTTTCAAATCCTCAAAAATTATGAAAAACGGCGTGCTATAGTATGCCGTACAGTATGGGCTATTAGACGAGAGTCTAAAAATGGGATAAAAATGTCTAAAAATAGACGTCTAAAACACGTCTAAAAATAGACGTGTTTTAGACGTCTATTTTTAGACGTTTTTTATCCCATTTTTGACCATGGGCTATAGCCCATACTGTACGGCATACTATAGCAAGCCGTTTTTCATCATTTTTGAGGATTAAAAAAAAAAAAAAAAAAAAAAAATACGATGGGCTATAACCCATCGTTTTTTTTTCCATTTTTTTCAAATCCTCAAAAATGATGAAAAACGGCGTGCTATAGTATGCCGTACAGTATGGGCTATTAGACGAGCGTCTAAAAATGGGATAAAAATGTCTAAAAATAGACGTCTAAAACACGTCTAAAAATAGACGTGTTTTAGACGTCTATTTTTAGACGTTTTTTATCCCATTTTTGACCATGGGCTATAGCCCATACTGTACAGCATACTATAGCAAGCCATTTTTCATCATTTTTGAGGATTAAAAAAAAAAAAAAAACGATGGGCTATAACCCATCGTTTTTTTTTTTTTTTAATTTTTTTCAAATCCTCAAAAATGATGAAAAACGGCGTGCTATAGTATGCCGTACAGTATGGGCTATTAGACGAGCGTCTAAAAATGGGATAAAAATGTCTAAAAATAGACGTCTAAAACACGTCTAAAAATAGACGTGTTTTAGACGTCTATTTTTAGACGTTTTTTATCCCATTTTTGACCATGGGCTATAGCCCATACTGTACGGCATACTATAGCAAGCCGTTTTTCATCATTTTTGAGGATTTAAAAAAAAAAAAGAAAAACGATGGGCTATAACCCATCGTTTTTTTTTTCTTTTTTTCAAATCCTCAAAAATTATGAAAAACGGCGTGCTATAGTATGCCGTACAGTATGGGCTATTAGACGAGAGTCTAAAAATGGGATAAAAATGTCTAAAAATAGACGTCTAAAACACGTCTAAAAATAGACGTGTTTTAGACGTCTATTTTTAGACGTTTTTTATCCCATTTTTGACCATGGGCTATAGCCCATACTGTACGGCATACTATAGCAAGCCATTTTTCATCATTTTTGAGGATTAAAAAAAAAAAAAAAACGATGGGCTATAACCCATCGTTTTTTTTTTTTTTTTAATTTTTTTCAAATCCTCAAAAATGATGAAAAACGGCGTGCTATAGTATGCCGTACAGTATGGGCTATTAGACGAGCGTCTAAAAATGGGATAAAAATGTCTAAAAATAGACGTCTAAAACACGTCTAAAAATAGACGTGTTTTAGACGTCTATTTTTAGACGTTTTTTATCCCATTTTTGACCATGGGCTATAGCCCATACTGTACAGCATACTATAGCAAGCCATTTTTCATCATTTTTGAGGATTAAAAAAAAAAAAAAAACGATGGGCTATAACCCATCGTTTTTTTTTTTTTTTAATTTTTTTCAAATCCTCAAAAATGATGAAAAACGGCGTGCTATAGTATGCCGTACAGTATGGGCTATTAGACGAGCGTCTAAAAATGGGATAAAAATGTCTAAAAATAGACGTCTAAAACACGTCTAAAAATAGACGTGTTTTAGACGTCTATTTTTAGACGTTTTTTATCCCATTTTTGACCATGGGCTATAGCCCATACTGTACGGCATACTATAGCAAGCCGTTTTTCATCATTTTTGAGGATTTAAAAAAAAAAAAGAAAAACGATGGGCTATAACCCATCGTTTTTTTTTTCTTTTTTTCAAATCCTCAAAAATTATGAAAAACGGCGTGCTATAGTATGCCGTACAGTATGGGCTATTAGACGAGAGTCTAAAAATGGGATAAAAATGTCTAAAAATAGACGTCTAAAACACGTCTAAAAATAGACGTGTTTTAGACGTCTATTTTTAGACGTTTTTTATCCCATTTTTGACCATGGGCTATAGCCCATACTGTACGGCATACTATAGCAAGCCATTTTTCATCATTTTTGAGGATTAAAAAAAAAAAAAAAACGATGGGCTATAACCCATCGTTTTTTTTTTTTTTTTAATTTTTTTCAAATCCTCAAAAATGATGAAAAACGGCGTGCTATAGTATGCCGTACAGTATGGGCTATTAGACGAGCGTCTAAAAATGGGATAAAAATGTCTAAAAATAGACGTCTAAAACACGTCTAAAAATAGACGTGTTTTAGACGTCTATTTTTAGACGTTTTTTATCCCATTTTTGACCATGGGCTATAGCCCATACTGTACGGCATACTATAGCAAGCCGTTTTTCATCATTTTTGAGGATTTAAAAAAAAAAAAAAAAAAGAAAAACGATGGGCTATAACCCATCGTTTTTTTTTTCTTTTTTTCAAATCCTCAAAAATTATGAAAAACGGCGTGCTATAGTATGCCGTACAGTATGGGCTATTAGACGAGAGTCTAAAAATGGGATAAAAATGTCTAAAAATAGACGTCTAAAACACGTCTAAAAATAGACGTGTTTTAGACGTCTATTTTTAGACGTTTTTTATCCCATTTTTGACCATGGGCTATAGCCCATACTGTACGGCATACTATAGCAAGCCGTTTTTCATCATTTTTGAGGATTAAAAAAAAAAAAAAAAAAAAAAAATACGATGGGCTATAACCCATCGTTTTTTTTTCCATTTTTTTCAAATCCTCAAAAATGATGAAAAACGGCGTGCTATAGTATGCCGTACAGTATGGGCTATTAGACGAGCGTCTAAAAATGGGATAAAAATGTCTAAAAATAGACGTCTAAAACACGTCTAAAAATAGACGTGTTTTAGACGTCTATTTTTAGACGTTTTTTATCCCATTTTTGACCATGGGCTATAGCCCATACTGTACAGCATACTATAGCAAGCCATTTTTCATCATTTTTGAGGATTAAAAAAAAAAAAAAAACGATGGGCTATAACCCATCGTTTTTTTTTTTTTTAATTTTTTTCAAATCCTCAAAAATGATGAAAAACGGCGTGCTATAGTATGCCGTACAGTATGGGCTATTAGACGAGCGTCTAAAAATGGGATAAAAATGTCTAAAAATAGACGTCTAAAACACGTCTAAAAATAGACGTGTTTTAGACGTCTATTTTTAGACGTTTTTTATCCCATTTTTGACCATGGGCTATAGCCCATACTGTACGGCATACTATAGCAAGCCGTTTTTCATCATTTTTGAGGATTTAAAAAAAAAAAAGAAAAACGATGGGCTATAACCCATCGTTTTTTTTTTTCTTTTTTTCAAATCCTCAAAAATTATGAAAAACGGCGTGCTATAGTATGCCGTACAGTATGGGCTATTAGACGAGAGTCTAAAAATGGGATAAAAATGTCTAAAAATAGACGTCTAAAACACGTCTAAAAATAGACGTGTTTTAGACGTCTATTTTTAGACGTTTTTTATCCCATTTTTGACCATGGGCTATAGCCCATACTGTACGGCATACTATAGCAAGCCATTTTTCATCATTTTTGAGGATTAAAAAAAAAAAAAAAACGATGGGCTATAACCCATCGTTTTTTTTTTTTTTTAATTTTTTTCAAATCCTCAAAAATGATGAAAAACGGCGTGCTATAGTATGCCGTACAGTATGGGCTATTAGACGAGCGTCTAAAAATGGGATAAAAATGTCTAAAAATAGACGTCTAAAACACGTCTAAAAATAGACGTGTTTTAGACGTCTATTTTTAGACGTTTTTTATCCCATTTTTGACCATGGGCTATAGCCCATACTGTACGGCATACTATAGCAAGCCGTTTTTCATCATTTTTGAGGATTTAAAAAAAAAAAAAAAAAGAAAAACGATGGGCTATAACCCATCGTTTTTTTTTTCTTTTTTTCAAATCCTCAAAAATTATGAAAAACGGCGTGCTATAGTATGCCGTACAGTATGGGCTATTAGACGAGAGTCTAAAAATGGGATAAAAATGTCTAAAAATAGACGTCTAAAACACGTCTAAAAATAGACGTGTTTTAGACGTCTATTTTTAGACGTTTTTTATCCCATTTTTGACCATGGGCTATAGCCCATACTGTACGGCATACTATAGCAAGCCGTTTTTCATCATTTTTGAGGATTAAAAAAAAAAAAAAAAAAAAAAAATACGATGGGCTATAACCCATCGTTTTTTTTTCCATTTTTTTCAAATCCTCAAAAATGATGAAAAACGGCGTGCTATAGTATGCCGTACAGTATGGGCTATTAGACGAGCGTCTAAAAATGGGATAAAAATGTCTAAAAATAGACGTCTAAAACACGTCTAAAAATAGACGTGTTTTAGACGTCTATTTTTAGACGTTTTTTATCCCATTTTTGACCATGGGCTATAGCCCATACTGTACAGCATACTATAGCAAGCCATTTTTCATCATTTTTGAGGATTAAAAAAAAAAAAAAAACGATGGGCTATAACCCATCGTTTTTTTTTTTTTTAATTTTTTTCAAATCCTCAAAAATGATGAAAAACGGCGTGCTATAGTATGCCGTACAGTATGGGCTATTAGACGAGCGTCTAAAAATGGGATAAAAATGTCTAAAAATAGACGTCTAAAACACGTCTAAAAATAGACGTGTTTTAGACGTCTATTTTTAGACGTTTTTTATCCCATTTTTGACCATGGGCTATAGCCCATACTGTACGGCATACTATAGCAAGCCGTTTTTCATCATTTTTGAGGATTTAAAAAAAAAAAAGAAAAACGATGGGCTATAACCCATCGTTTTTTTTTTTCTTTTTTTCAAATCCTCAAAAATTATGAAAAACGGCGTGCTATAGTATGCCGTACAGTATGGGCTATTAGACGAGAGTCTAAAAATGGGATAAAAATGTCTAAAAATAGACGTCTAAAACACGTCTAAAAATAGACGTGTTTTAGACGTCTATTTTTAGACGTTTTTTATCCCATTTTTGACCATGGGCTATAGCCCATACTGTACGGCATACTATAGCAAGCCATTTTTCATCATTTTTGAGGATTAAAAAAAAAAAAAAAACGATGGGCTATAACCCATCGTTTTTTTTTTTTTTTAATTTTTTTCAAATCCTCAAAAATGATGAAAAACGGCGTGCTATAGTATGCCGTACAGTATGGGCTATTAGACGAGCGTCTAAAAATGGGATAAAAATGTCTAAAAATAGACGTCTAAAACACGTCTAAAAATAGACGTGTTTTAGACGTCTATTTTTAGACGTTTTTTATCCCATTTTTGACCATGGGCTATAGCCCATACTGTACGGCATACTATAGCAAGCCGTTTTTCATCATTTTTGAGGATTAAAAAAAAAAAAAAAAAAAGAAAAACGATGGGCTATAACCCATCGTTTTTTTTTTCTTTTTTTCAAATCCTCAAAAATTATGAAAAACGGCGTGCTATAGTATGCCGTACAGTATGGGCTATTAGACGAGAGTCTAAAAATGGGATAAAAATGTCTAAAAATAGACGTCTAAAACACGTCTAAAAATAGACGTGTTTTAGACGTCTATTTTTAGACGTTTTTTATCCCATTTTTGACCATGGGCTATAGCCCATACTGTACGGCATACTATAGCAAGCCGTTTTTCATCATTTTTGAGGATTAAAAAAAAAAAAATAAAAAAAAAATACGATGGGCTATAACCCATCGTTTTTTTTTCCATTTTTTTCAAATCCTCAAAAATGATGAAAAACGGCGTGCTATAGTATGCCGTACAGTATGGGCTATTAGACGAGCGTCTAAAAATGGGATAAAAATGTCTAAAAATAGACGTCTAAAACACGTCTAAAAATAGACGTGTTTTAGACGTCTATTTTTAGATGTTTTTTATCCCATTTTTGACCATGGGCTATAGCCCATACTGTACGGCATACTATAGCAAGCCGTTTTTCATCATTTTTGAGGATTAAAAAAGAAAAAGAAAAAAAAAAAAAACGATGGGCTATAACCCATCGTTTTGTTTTTTTTTCATTTTTTTCAAATCCTCAAAAATGATGAAAAACGGCGTGCTATAGTATGCCGTACAGTATGGGCTATTAGACGAGCGTCTAAAAATGGGATAAAAACATAAAAAAATAGACGTCTAAAACACGTCTAAAAATAGACGTGTTTTAGACGTCTATTTTTAGATGTTTTTTATCCCATTTTTGACCATGGGCTATAGCCCATACTGTACGGCATACTATAGCAAGCCGTTTTTCATCATTTTTGAGGATTTGAAAAAAAAAAAAAAAAAAGAAGAACGATGGGCTATAACCCATCGTTTTTTTTTTCTTTTTTTTCAAATCCTCAAAAATTATGAAAAACGGCGTGCTATAGTATGCCGTACAGTATGGGCTATTAGACGAGAGTCTAAAAATGGGATAAAAATGTCTAAAAATAGACGTCTAAAACACGTCTAAAAATAGACGTGTTTTAGACGTCTATTTTTAGACGTTTTTTATCCCATTTTTGACCATGGGCTATAGCCCATACTGTACGGCATACTATAGCAAGCCGTTTTTCATCATTTTTGAGGATTTGAAAAAAAAAAAAAAAAAAAAAAACAATGGGCTATAACCCATCGTTTTTTTTTTTTTTTCATTTTTTTAAATCCTCAAAAATGATGAAAAACGGCGTGCTATAGTATGCCGTACAGTATGGGCTATTAGACGAGCGTCTAAAAATGGGATAAAAACATCAAAAAATAGACGTCTAAAACACGTCTAAAAATAGACGTCTTTTAGACGTCTATTTTTAGATGTTTTTTATCCCATTTTTGACCATGGGCTATAGCCCATACTGTACGGCATACTATAGCAAGCCGTTTTTCATCATTTTTGAGGATTTGAAAAAAAAAAAAAAAAAGAAAAACGATGGGCTATAACCCATCGTTTTTTTTTTCTTTTTTTTCAGATCCTCAAAAATTATGAAAAACGGCGTGCTATAGTATGCCGTACAGTATGGGCTATTAGACGAGAGTCTAAAAATGGGATAAAAATGTCTAAAAATAGACGTCTAAAACACGTCTAAAAATAGACGTGTTTTAGACGTCTATTTTTAGACGTTTTTTATCCCATTTTTGACCATGGGCTATAGCCCATACTGTACGGCATACTATAGCAAGCCGTTTTTCATCATTTTTGAGGATTTGAAAAAAAAAAAAAAAAAAAAATACGATGGGCTATAACCCATCGTTTTTTTTTCCATTTTTTTCAAATCCTCAAAAATGATGAAAAACGGCGTGCTATAGTATGCCGTACAGTATGGGCTATTAGACGAGCGTCTAAAAATGGGATAAAAATGTCTAAAAATAGACGTCTAAAACACGTCTAAAAATAGACGTGTTTTAGACGTCTATTTTTAGACGTTTTTTATCCCATTTTTGACCATGGGCTATAGCCCATACTGTACAGCATACTATAGCAAGCCATTTTTCATCATTTTTGAGGATTAAAAAAAAAAAAAAAACGATGGGCTATAACCCATCGTTTTTTTTTTTTTTTAATTTTTTTCAAATCCTCAAAAATGATGAAAAACGGCGTGCTATAGTATGCCGTACAGTATGGGCTATTAGACGAGCGTCTAAAAATGGGATAAAAATGTCTAAAAATAGACGTCTAAAACACGTCTAAAAATAGACGTGTTTTAGACGTCTATTTTTAGACGTTTTTTATCCCATTTTTGACCATGGGCTATAGCCCATACTGTACGGCATACTATAGCAAGCCATTTTTCATCATTTTTGAGGATTAAAAAAAAAAAAAAAAAAAAAAAATACGATGGGCTATAACCCATCGTTTTTTTTTTCCATTTTTTTCAAATCCTCAAAAATTATGAAAAACGGCGTGCTATAGTATGCCGTACAGTATGGGCTATTAGACGAGAGTCTAAAAATGGGATAAAAATGTCTAAAAATAGACGTCTAAAACACGTCTAAAAATAGACGTGTTTTAGACGTCTATTTTTAGACGTTTTTTATCCCATTTTTGACCATGGGCTATAGCCCATACTGTACAGCATACTATAGCAAGCCATTTTTCATCATTTTTGAGGATTAAAAAAAAAAAAAAAACGATGGGCTATAACCCATCGTTTTTTTTTTTTTTTAATTTTTTTCAAATCCTCAAAAATGATGAAAAACGGCGTGCTATAGTATGCCGTACAGTATGGGCTATTAGACGAGCGTCTAAAAATGGGATAAAAATGTCTAAAAATAGACGTCTAAAACACGTCTAAAAATAGACGTGTTTTAGACGTCTATTTTTAGACGTTTTTTATCCCATTTTTGACCATGGGCTATAGCCCATACTGTACGGCATACTATAGCAAGCCGTTTTTCATCATTTTTGAGGATTTGAAAAAAAAAAAAAAAAAAAAATACGATGGGCTATAACCCATCGTTTTTTTTTCCATTTTTTTCAAATCCTCAAAAATGATGAAAAACGGCGTGCTATAGTATGCCGTACAGTATGGGCTATTAGACGAGCGTCTAAAAATGGGATAAAAATGTCTAAAAATAGACGTCTAAAACACGTCTAAAAATAGACGTGTTTTAGACGTCTATTTTTAGACGTTTTTTATCCCATTTTTGACCATGGGCTATAGCCCATACTGTACAGCATACTATAGCAAGCCATTTTTCATCATTTTTGAGGATTAAAAAAAAAAAAAAAACGATGGGCTATAACCCATCGTTTTTTTTTTTTTTTAATTTTTTTCAAATCCTCAAAAATGATGAAAAACGGCGTGCTATAGTATGCCGTACAGTATGGGCTATTAGACGAGCGTCTAAAAATGGGATAAAAATGTCTAAAAATAGACGTCTAAAACACGTCTAAAAATAGACGTGTTTTAGACGTCTATTTTTAGACGTTTTTTATCCCATTTTTGACCATGGGCTATAGCCCATACTGTACGGCATACTATAGCAAGCCATTTTTCATCATTTTTGAGGATTAAAAAAAAAAAAAAAAAAAAAAATACGATGGGCTATAACCCATCGTTTTTTTTTCCATTTTTTTCAAATCCTCAAAAATTATGAAAAACGGCGTGCTATAGTATGCCGTACAGTATGGGCTATTAGACGAGAGTCTAAAAATGGGATAAAAATGTCTAAAAATAGACGTCTAAAACACGTCTAAAAATAGACGTGTTTTAGACGTCTATTTTTAGACGTTTTTTATCCCATTTTTGACCATGGGCTATAGCCCATACTGTACGGCATACTATAGCAAGCCATTTTTCATCATTTTTGAGGATTAAAAAAAAAAAAAAAACGATGGGCTATAACCCATCGTTTTTTTTTTTTTTTTAATTTTTTTCAAATCCTCAAAAATGATGAAAAACGGCGTGCTATAGTATGCCGTACAGTATGGGCTATTAGACGAGCGTCTAAAAATGGGATAAAAATGTCTAAAAATAGACGTCTAAAACACGTCTAAAAATAGACGTGTTTTAGACGTCTATTTTTAGACGTTTTTTATCCCATTTTTGACCATGGGCTATAGCCCATACTGTACGGCATACTATAGCAAGCCGTTTTTCATCATTTTTGAGGATTTAAAAAAAAAAAAAAAAAAGAAAAACGATGGGCTATAACCCATCGTTTTTTTTTTCTTTTTTTCAAATCCTCAAAAATTATGAAAAACGGCGTGCTATAGTATGCCGTACAGTATGGGCTATTAGACGAGAGTCTAAAAATGGGATAAAAATGTCTAAAAATAGACGTCTAAAACACGTCTAAAAATAGACGTGTTTTAGACGTCTATTTTTAGACGTTTTTTATCCCATTTTTGACCATGGGCTATAGCCCATACTGTACGGCATACTATAGCAAGCCGTTTTTCATCATTTTTGAGGATTAAAAAAAAAAAAAAAAAAAAAAAATACGATGGGCTATAACCCATCGTTTTTTTTTCCATTTTTTTCAAATCCTCAAAAATGATGAAAAACGGCGTGCTATAGTATGCCGTACAGTATGGGCTATTAGACGAGCGTCTAAAAATGGGATAAAAATGTCTAAAAATAGACGTCTAAAACACGTCTAAAAATAGACGTGTTTTAGACGTCTATTTTTAGACGTTTTTTATCCCATTTTTGACCATGGGCTATAGCCCATACTGTACAGCATACTATAGCAAGCCATTTTTCATCATTTTTGAGGATTAAAAAAAAAAAAAAAACGATGGGCTATAACCCATCGTTTTTTTTTTTTTTTAATTTTTTTCAAATCCTCAAAAATGATGAAAAACGGCGTGCTATAGTATGCCGTACAGTATGGGCTATTAGACGAGCGTCTAAAAATGGGATAAAAATGTCTAAAAATAGACGTCTAAAACACGTCTAAAAATAGACGTGTTTTAGACGTCTATTTTTAGACGTTTTTTATCCCATTTTTGACCATGGGCTATAGCCCATACTGTACGGCATACTATAGCAAGCCGTTTTTCATCATTTTTGAGGATTTAAAAAAAAAAAAGAAAAACGATGGGCTATAACCCATCGTTTTTTTTTTTCTTTTTTTCAAATCCTCAAAAATTATGAAAAACGGCGTGCTATAGTATGCCGTACAGTATGGGCTATTAGACGAGAGTCTAAAAATGGGATAAAAATGTCTAAAAATAGACGTCTAAAACACGTCTAAAAATAGACGTGTTTTAGACGTCTATTTTTAGACGTTTTTTATCCCATTTTTGACCATGGGCTATAGCCCATACTGTACGGCATACTATAGCAAGCCGTTTTTCATCATTTTTGAGGATTTGAAAAAAAAAAAAAAAAAAGAAGAACGATGGGCTATAACCCATCGTTTTTTTTTTCTTTTTTTTCAAATCCTCAAAAATGATGAAAAACGGCGTGCTATAGTATGCCGTACAGTATGGGCTATTAGACGAGCGTCTAAAAATGGGATAAAAATGTCTAAAAATAGACGTCTAAAACACGTCTAAAAATAGACGTGTTTTAGACGTCTATTTTTAGACGTTTTTTATCCCATTTTTGACCATGGGCTATAGCCCATACTGTACGGCATACTATAGCAAGCCGTTTTTCATCATTTTTGAGGATTTAAAAAAAAAAAAAAAAAAGAAAAACGATGGGCTATAACCCATCGTTTTTTTTTTCTTTTTTTCAAATCCTCAAAAATTATGAAAAACGGCGTGCTATAGTATGCCGTACAGTATGGGCTATTAGACGAGAGTCTAAAAATGGGATAAAAATGTCTAAAAATAGACGTCTAAAACACGTCTAAAAATAGACGTGTTTTAGACGTCTATTTTTAGACGTTTTTTATCCCATTTTTGACCATGGGCTATAGCCCATACTGTACGGCATACTATAGCAAGCCGTTTTTCATCATTTTTGAGGATTTGAAAAAAAAAAAAAAAAAAGAAGAACGATGGGCTATAACCCATCGTTTTTTTTTTCTTTTTTTTCAAATCCTCAAAAATTATGAAAAACGGCGTGCTATAGTATGCCGTACAGTATGGGCTATTAGACGAGAGTCTAAAAATGGGATAAAAATGTCTAAAAATAGACGTCTAAAACACGTCTAAAAATAGACGTGTTTTAGACGTCTATTTTTAGACGTTTTTTATCCCATTTTTGACCATGGGCTATAGCCCATACTGTACGGCATACTATAGCAAGCCGTTTTTCATCATTTTTGAGGATTTGAAAAAAAAAAAAAAAAAAAAAAAACAATGGGCTATAACCCATCGTTTTTTTTTTTTTTTCATTTTTTTAAATCCTCAAAAATGATGAAAAACGGCGTGCTATAGTATGCCGTACAGTATGGGCTATTAGACGAGCGTCTAAAAATGGGATAAAAACATCAAAAAATAGACGTCTAAAACACGTCTAAAAATAGACGTCTTTTAGACGTCTATTTTTAGATGTTTTTTATCCCATTTTTGACCATGGGCTATAGCCCATACTGTACGGCATACTATAGCAAGCCGTTTTTCATCATTTTTGAGGATTTGAAAAAAAAAAAAAAAAAGAAAAACGATGGGCTATAACCCATCGTTTTTTTTTTCTTTTTTTTCAGATCCTCAAAAATTATGAAAAACGGCGTGCTATAGTATGCCGTACAGTATGGGCTATTAGACGAGAGTCTAAAAATGGGATAAAAATGTCTAAAAATAGACGTCTAAAACACGTCTAAAAATAGACGTGTTTTAGACGTCTATTTTTAGACGTTTTTTATCCCATTTTTGACCATGGGCTATAGCCCATACTGTACGGCATACTATAGCAAGCCGTTTTTCATCATTTTTGAGGATTTGAAAAAAAAAAAAAAAAAAAAATACGATGGGCTATAACCCATCGTTTTTTTTTCCATTTTTTTCAAATCCTCAAAAATGATGAAAAACGGCGTGCTATAGTATGCCGTACAGTATGGGCTATTAGACGAGCGTCTAAAAATGGGATAAAAATGTCTGAAAATAGACGTCTAAAACACGTCTAAAAATATACGTGTTTTAGACGTCTATTTTTAGACGTTTTTTATCCCATTTTTGACCATGGGCTATAGCCCATACTGTACGGCATACTATAGCAAGCCGTTTTTCATCATTTTTGAGGATTTGAAAAAAACAAAAACAAAAAAAAAACAATGGGCTATAACCCATCGTTTTTTTTTCTTCATTTTTTTCAAATCCTCAAAAATGATGAAAAACGGCGTGCTATAGTATGCCGTACAGTATGGGCTATTAGACGAGAGTCTAAAAATGGGATAAAAATGTCTAAAAATAGACGTCTAAAACACGTCTAAAAATAGACGTGTTTTAGACGTCTATTTTTAGACGTTTTTTATCCCATTTTTGACCATGGGCTATAGCCCATACTGTACAGCATACTATAGCAAGCCATTTTTCATCATTTTTGAGGATTAAAAAAAAAAAAAAAACGATGGGCTATAACCCATCGTTTTTTTTTTTTTTTAATTTTTTTCAAATCCTCAAAAATTATGAAAAACGGCGTGCTATAGTATGCCGTACAGTATGGGCTATTAGACGAGAGTCTAAAAATGGGATAAAAATGTCTAAAAATAGACGTTTAAACACGTCTAAAAATAGACGTGTTTTAGACGTCTATTTTTAGACGTTTTTTATCCCATTTTTGACCATGGGCTATAGCCCATACTGTACGGCATACTATAGCAAGCCGTTTTTCATCATTTTTGAGGATTAAAAAAAAAAAAAAAAAAAAAAAATACGATGGGCTATAACCCATCGTTTTTTTTTCCATTTTTTTCAAATCCTCAAAAATGATGAAAAACGGCGTGCTATAGTATGCCGTACAGTATGGGCTATTAGACGAGCGTCTAAAAATGGGATAAAAATGTCTAAAAATAGACGTCTAAAACACGTCTAAAAATAGACGTGTTTTAGACGTCTATTTTTAGACGTTTTTTATCCCATTTTTGACCATGGGCTATAGCCCATACTGTACGGCATACTATAGCAAGCCGTTTTTCATCATTTTTGAGGATTTAAAAAAAAAAAAAAAAAAGAAAAACGATGGGCTATAACCCATCGTTTTTTTTTTCTTTTTTTCAAATCCTCAAAAATTATGAAAAACGGCGTGCTATAGTATGCCGTACAGTATGGGCTATTAGACGAGAGTCTAAAAATGGGATAAAAATGTCTAAAAATAGACGTCTAAAACACGTCTAAAAATAGACGTGTTTTAGACGTCTATTTTTAGACGTTTTTTATCCCATTTTTGACCATGGGCTATAGCCCATACTGTACGGCATACTATAGCAAGCCGTTTTTCATCATTTTTGAGGATTTGAAAAAAATAAATAAAAAAAAAATACGATGGGCTATAACCCATCGTTTTTTTTTTCCATTTTTTTCAAATCCTCAAAAATGATGAAAAACGGCGTGCTATAGTATGCCGTACAGT
This sequence comes from Protomyctophum parallelum, assembly GCF_964188405.1. Classification (NCBI taxonomy): domain Eukaryota; kingdom Metazoa; phylum Chordata; class Actinopteri; order Myctophiformes; family Myctophidae; genus Protomyctophum; species Protomyctophum parallelum. Next base: position 34,068,175 of record NC_139716.1, read on the forward strand.
ATGGGCTATTAGACGAGCGTCTAAAAATGGGATAAAAATGTCTGAAAATAGACGTCTAAAACACGTCTAAAAATAGACGTGTTTTAGACGTCTATTTTTAGATGTTTTTCATCCCATTTTTGACCATGGGCTATAGCCCATACTGTACGGCATACTATAGCAAGCCGTTTTTCATCATTTTTGAGGATTTGAAAAAAAAAAACAAAAAAAAAAAAACAATGGGCTATAACCCATCGTTTTTTTTTCTTCATTTTTTTCAAATCCTCAAAAATGATGAAAAACGGCGTGCTATAGTATGCCGTACAGTATGGGCTATTAGACGAGCGTCTAAAAATGGGATAAAAACGTCTAAAAATAGACGTGTTTTAGACGTCTATTTTTAGACGTTTTTTATCCCATTTTTGACCATGGGCTATAGCCCATACTGTACGGCATACTATAGCAAGCCGTTTTTCATCATTTTTGAGGATTAAAAAAAAAAAAAAAAAAGAAAAACGATGGGCTATAACCCATCGTTTTTTTTTTCTTTTTTTCAAATCCTCAAAAATTATGAAAAACGGCGTGCTATAGTATGCCGTACAGTATGGGCTATTAGACGAGAGTCTAAAAATGGGATAAAAATGTCTAAAAATAGACGTCTAAAACACGTCTAAAAATAGACGTGTTTTAGACGTCTATTTGTAGACGTTTTTTATCCCATTTTTGACCATGGGCTATAGCCCATACTGTACGGCATACTATAGCAAGCCGTTTTTCATCATTTTTGAGGATTTGAAAAAAATAAATAAAAAAAAAATACGATGGGCTATAACCCATCGTTTTTTTCCCATTTTTTTCAAATCCTCAAAAATGATGAAAAACGGCGTGCTATAGTATGCCGTACAGTATGGGCTATTAGACGAGCGTCTAAAAATGGGATAAAAATGTCTGAAAATAGACGTCTAAAACACGTCTAAAAATAGACGTGTTTTAGACGTCTATTTTTAGATGTTTTTCATCCCATTTTTGACCATGGGCTATAGCCCATACTGTACGGCATACTATAGCAAGCCGTTTTTCATCATTTTTGAGGATTTGAAAAAAAAAAAAAAAAGAAAAAAAACAATGGGCTATAACCCATCGTTTTTTTTTTCTTCATTTTTTTCAAATCCTCAAAAATGATGAAAAACGGCGTGCTATAGTATGCCGTACAGTATGGGCTATTAGACGAGCGTCTAAAAATGGGATAAAAATGTCTAAAAATAGACGTCTAAAACACGTCTAAAAATAGACGTGTTTTAGACGTCTATTTTTAGATGTTTTTTATCCCATTTTTGACCATGGGCTATAGCCCATACTGTACGGCATACTATAGCAAGCCGTTTTTCATCATTTTTGAGGATTTGAAAAAAAAAAAAAAAAAGAAAAACGATGGGCTATAACCCATCGTTTTTTTTTTCTTTTTTTCAAATCCTCAAAAATTATGAAAAACGGCGTGCTATAGTATGCCGTACAGTATGGGCTATTAGACGAGAGTCTAAAAATGGGATAAAAATGTCTAAAAATAGACGTCTAAAACACGTCTAAAAATAGACGTGTTTTAGACGTCTATTTGTAGACGTTTTTTATCCCATTTTTGACCATGGGCTATAGCCCATACTGTACGGCATACTATAGCAAGCCGTTTTTCATCATTTTTGAGGATTTGAAAAAAAAAAAAAATAAAAAATACGATGGGCTATAACCCATCGTTTTTTTTTTCCATTTTTTTCAAATCCTCAAAAATGATGAAAAACGGCGTGCTATAGTATGCCGTACAGTATGGGCTATTAGACGAGCGTCTAAAAATGGGATAAAAATGTCTGAAAATAGACGTCTAAAACACGTCTAAAAATAGACGTGTTTTAGACGTCTATTTTTAGATGTTTTTCATCCCATTTTTTACCATGGGCTATAGCCCATACTGTACGGCATACTATAGCAAGCCGTTTTTCATCATTTTTGAGGATTTGAAAAAAAAACAAAAAAACAAAAAACAATGGGCTATAACCCATCGTTTTTTTTTCTTCATTTTTTTCAAATCCTCAAAAATGATGAAAAACGGCGTGCTATAGTATGCCGTACAGTATGGGCTATTAGACGAGCGTCTAAAAATGGGATAAAATGTCTAAAAATAGACGTCTAAAACACGTCTAAAAATAGACGTGTTTTAGACGTCTATTTTTAGATGTTTTTTATCCCATTTTTGACCATGGGCTATAGCCCATACTGTACAGCATACTATAGCAAGCCATTTTTCATCATTTTTGAGGATTAAAAAAGAAAAAAAAAAAAAACGATGGGCTATAACCCATCGTTTTTTTTTTTTTTTCATTTTTTTAAATCCTCAAAAATGATGAAAAACGGCGTGCTATAGTATGCCGTACAGTATGGGCTATTAGACGAGCGTCTAAAAATGGGATAAAAATGTCTAAAAATAGACGTCTAAAACACGTCTAAAAATAGACGTGTTTTAGACGTCTATTTTTAGACGTTTTTTATCCCATTTTTGACCATGGGCTATAGCCCATACTGTAGGGCATACTATAGCAGGCCGTTTTTCATCATTTTTGAGGATTTGAAAAAAAACAAAAAAAACGATGGGCTATAACCCATCGTTTCTTTTTTTTCCCTTTTTTTTCAAATCCTCAAAAATTATGAAAAACGGCGTGCTATAGTATGCCGTACAGTATGGGCTATTAGACGAGCGTCTAAAAATGGGATAAAAATGTCTAAACATAGACGTCTAAAACACGTCTAAAAATAGACGTGTTTTAGACGTCTATTTTTAGACGTTTTTTATCCCATTTTTGACCATGGGCTATAGCCCATACTGTAGGGCATACTATAGCAGGCCGTTTTTCATCATTTTTGAGGATTTGAAAAAAAAAACGATGGGCTATAACCCATCGTTTCTTTTTTTTTCCATTTTTTTCAAATCCTCAAAAATGATGAAAAACTGCGTGCTATAGTATGCCGTACAGTATGGGCTATTAGACGAGCGTCTAAAAATGGGATAAAAATGTCTAAAAATAGACGTCTAAAACACGTCTAAAAATAGACGTGTTTTAGACGTCTATTTTTAGACGTTTTTTATCCCATTTTTGACCATGGGCTATAGCCCATACTGTAGGGCATACTATAGCAGGCCGTTTTTCATCATTTTTGAGGATTTGAAAAAAAACAAAAAAAACGATGGGCTATAACCCATCGTTTCTTTTTTTTCCCTTTTTTTTCAAATCCTCAAAAATTATGAAAAACGGCGTGCTATAGTATGCCGTACAGTATGGGCTATTAGACGAGCGTCTAAAAATGGGATAAAAATGTCTAAACATAGACGTCTAAAACACGTCTAAAAATAGACGTGTTTTAGACGTCTATTTTTAGACGTTTTTTATCCCATTTTTGACCATGGGCTATAGCCCATACTGTAGGGCATACTATAGCAGGCCGTTTTTCATCATTTTTGAGGATTTGAAAAAAAAAACGATGGGCTATAACCCATCGTTTCTTTTTTTTTCCATTTTTTTCAAATCCTCAAAAATGATGAAAAACTGCGTGCTATAGTATGCCGTACAGTATGGGCTATTAGACGAGCGTCTAAAAATGGGATAAAAATGTCTAAACATAGACGTCTAAAACACGTCTAAAAATAGACGTGTTTTAGACGTCTATTTTTAGACGTTTTTTATCCCATTTTTGACCATGGGCTATAGCCCATACTGTAGGGCATACTATAGCAGGCCGTTTTTCATCATTTTTGAGGATTTGAAAAAAAAAACGATGGGCTATAACCCATCGTTTCTTTTTTTTTCCATTTTTTTCAAATCCTCAAAAATGATGAAAAACTGCGTGCTATAGTATGCCGTACAGTATGGGCTATTAGACGAGCGTCTAAAAATGGGATAAAAATGTCTAAAAATAGACGTCTAAAACACGTCTAAAAATAGACGTGTTTTAGACGTCTATTTTTAGACGTTTTTTATCCCATTTTTGACCATGGGCTATAGCCCATACTGTAGGGCATACTATAGCAGGCCGTTTTTCATCATTTTTGAGGATTTGAAAAAAAACAAAAAAAACGATGGGCTATAACCCATCGTTTCTTTTTTTTCCCTTTTTTTTCAAATCCTCAAAAATTATGAAAAACGGCGTGCTATAGTATGCCGTACAGTATGGGCTATTAGACGAGCGTCTAAAAATGGGATAAAAATGTCTAAACATAGACGTCTAAAACACGTCTAAAAATAGACGTGTTTTAGACGTCTATTTTTAGACGTTTTTTATCCCATTTTTGACCATGGGCTATAGCCCATACTGTAGGGCATACTATAGCAGGCCGTTTTTCATCATTTTTGAGGATTTGAAAAAAAAAACGATGGGCTATAACCCATCGTTTCTTTTTTTTTCCATTTTTTTCAAATCCTCAAAAATGATGAAAAACTGCGTGCTATAGTATGCCGTACAGTATGGGCTATTAGACGAGCGTCTAAAAATGGGATAAAAATGTCTAAAAATAGACGTCTAAAGCACGTCTAAAAATAGACGTGTTTTAGACGTCTATTTTTAGACGTTTTTTATCCCATTTTTGACCATGGGCTATAGCCCATACTGTACGGCATACTATAGCAAGCCATTTTTCATCATTTTTGAGGATTTGAAAAAAAAGAAAAAAAAAGAAAACGATGGGCTATAACCCATCGTTTTTTTTTCTTTTTTTCATTTTTGTCAAATCCTCTAAAATGATGAAAAACGGCGTGCTATAGTATGCCGTACAGTATGGGCTATTAGACGAGCGTCTAAAAATGTCTAAAAATAGACGTCTATTTTTAGATGTTTTTTATCCCATTTTTGACCATGGGCTATAGCCCATACTGTACGGCATACTATAGCAAGCCGTTTTTCATCATTTTTGAGGATTTGAAAAAAAACGAAAAAAAAAAAAAACTATGGGCTATAACCCATCGTTTTTTTTTTTCCATTTTTTTCAAATCCTCAAAAATGATGAAAAACGGCGTGCTATAGTATGCCGTACAGTATGGGCTATTAGACGAGCGTCTAAAAATGGGATAAAAATGTCTAAAAATAGACGTCTAAAACACGTCTAAAAATAGACGTGTTTTAGACGTCTATTTTTAGACGTTTTTTATTTGGGGGCAAATAAGGGCTTGGGCAGTTGGGGGGCCAATAAGGGCTTGTGTGGGGGGGCAATAAGTGCCATTGGCCTTCAAGACGAACATTTGACAAGTAATGATAATTTCACTATCATAATGAATTATCTTTTAATGCACTGGCTGCCATCAGTCAGTTTTAGTTTCAGACTAATGAAAACATATTGCATATTTTACTGTCCAATGACATGAAATGGCACAAGGGACGGACTCCACAAAAAGACCACCCCCAAAAATCGGCGAGCGCTGTGCGCGCCCATACACATGTACCCTTTTCTGGAGATTGAGCCCCTGCCCCCTCAGTGCTCTCTGCACGGCCCTGTTTTGCAGTGACTATTGGCTTAGTGTGTATTACTAAATCAGAATCAGAACCAGTGCATTCATTGATTAGGTTCATTGACATAATCAATATTGTCATGTTTTGATGTGGGGAAGGCATATATTTCACCATTTCAACAGCCATTTTCATTGATGTCTTAGAGATGGATGGATAGATGGATAGACAGACAGATAGACCTATAGCCTACACCGTTATTTTTGCTTTGTCAAATAGAGACAACAATAGGCACATGATATGATTTTTATTTGCATTTAATGCATCAGAGCTTTATATTAAGGAATAGGCTTTATATGGGCTAATTCAGCACTTTTCAGGGACATAAAATAGCCTAAATCAATACGCTACAATTATGGGCCATTATTCATCAACAACACTATTTATTCAAGTTTATTCATCTGGCATACACTTCTGTTTGAAATGGGTGCATCTTCCGGGATTGGCATACTGAACATCAATTCATAATTTATATAATCATTTATATAATCCTAAACATAACTTTTGAACATTTGGTTCACTCTTGTGCCTTAATTGATTCTTCTATTATATTAGTGGTTTTCAAACCTTTTTGTATCAAGTCCCATTATTTATTGGGCATTTGAGCCATATGATATGGACCACCATTTCTTTATGAGATGTAGCCTCTCAGACCCAAAACTTTTTAATTGAATAAGATCTTGACCACAATCTCTCCTTGTACCATCATCAATACATGATGGTAGCCTACTTAAGGAGAGACAACAGGCAAAAGTTGATCAAAATAACAATTATTCTACATTCTCTTGTGTAGACTTATTATGCAGATCTTTAACAATAATTGAACTCTTGAGAGTTTAAAATGAAACCAAATGGACATGTACGGGTTACGCTCTCAAGAGTTAAAGATCTATAAGAGTGCATTTGGTTACCAAGCTGGGGACTACCTAGCTGAAACCCCCCTCAAGGGTGCTGGTGGTCCCCAGACCAGGTTGAAAACCACTGTATTACATAAAATTATATAGATATTAATATTATAGTTGCACAGTTTGCACTGATCATGACACGGCTGTCTCAGTCAGTCCGTTCATGGTGAGCACTGTATAGGCTGGCAGAAGAGTGAGATACAAGCGTCCCTACTTTCAGCAAGGTCTTTAATCACCTCACGCCATCTGCTGGGCCATTTGTGCCATATGCATGTCCAGCTTCCATGGAACACCATGTGAGCAGACTCGGACTTCGACCAATCGGATGTATGGAACGGTTAGGGCACTTCAAGGACTGTATAAAGAGGACAGGAAGCGAAGACCGTACGGGCGCCGCCATGTTGCTCACTGAGCAACATGGCGGCGCCCGTACGGTCTTCGCTTCCTGTCCTCTTTATACAGTCCTTGAAGTGCCCTAACCGTTCCATACATCCGATTGGTCGAAGTCCGAGTCATTCAAGAGTCAAGCCGAGGTCTGACCAATCCATAGACCAATCCGTGACAATTAATACAGGCGGCATCATGTCCCTGTTACCCTGTACGTCATAGCCTCGCCGCCCCGCCCCCGTCCCCGATTTTGCAGCAGTGTGTGTGCGTGTGCAGTGCGTGTGTGTGAGTCGAGACTAGAGTAGAGCGTGTATGTGTGTGTGGCGGATTAGCCCATATTTCATGGTTTTGGACCCGAGATCGGCGTGTGATCGTGCGCGCGCGCCTCTCAAAACATGATGCATCCGAGCGACCTCCTGCGCCTCATTGCGCAGGAAAATAAATGATATGAACGATACAACTTAAACCCGTTCGTTTGTTTCTTTCCAACGGACGGACCGCAACAATAAAGAAAAACCGTTAGGCTACCCACCACCATCACCACAAAGCCGTGACGTGCGCGCGGCGCGCAGGGGCCGTTATTTATCGTAAAGGAAAAAAATAACGGTCCTGAATGATTATTAGTATGGTCCAACCATGTCTGGGAATTACTACAAGGGGCATGAAGTCAGCTGCTGCATCAAGTACTTCATTTTCGGATTCAACATTCTGTTCTGGGTAAGTGTAAAGTGGGCCAATATGCTTCTGTCTGTGGCTCCGTTTGGAACCCCACTGTAGGCTCAGAAGAGGTTTCCTGTATAAAAATCTTACGTGCCTGTCAGATGTTTATCTGTAGCTAGCCAGAAATATCTTTACTTTTTGGAAACTATACTGCAAAAAGGGGTTTCGCCACTGTTTTGGACCGCTCAGCCCCCAATGCAGGGATATCCTGACACGGAACCTCTTCTCGGAGTCGGAGATATTAAAGCGGTTCCAAACGGAGCTGCGTGCCATTCTCCTCCTAATTACAGCGGTCAATGTAACGGTGCAAGCCTATAAGATTGAGACTTTCGTAGTATTTGATCGATTCTGAATCCATAAAATACATCTACGAGAGTCTAAATCTTAGGCTAACGGTGCATATGGTGGCGACGCTGTTGTTGTTGTTGTTGTTGTTATTATTATTAGGCCCCAAATAAATCCATCACAACAACACGCTATTAATGATTTCCTGAAGCTATTATAATCTGTAGTATAGCCTATAGCCTACTATAGGCTGCGGTCGTCATTTTTGGCAATAAATTATGCCTGAGTCTTATTCTGTGGGTGTTGATGCATGGTGGGATCATATTGTAGCCTATAATCGGCTTTCTTCTTTCTTGTTGCTGCTGCTACACTATGACAACCGAAAGCTTAGCTATACGCTATACGCACGCTAATGCAAAGCGGTCACATTCACATCACAATAGTGTATGCACGGATGCACCTCTTGCACCTCAAAACAATTAAGGCTCTGAAAACAAGGCTCCAGACTTCCCGAAACAAATTGGTCAGGTTTACTATACTTGGCCTCACTCCCCGAACCCACCTCACCCCTGCCCATTTTGATAGGCTATATGGCATAGGGTTGACAGAGTAGGCTACAGCATTTTGCAATCATGCAATGGGTCTGGTGTCTGGTCTACTTCGCTACACGCCTACACCACCAAGATACTGTAGGCCTACATGTCTACTTACTTCATGTCAACAAAGTCCACACACAACCAGAGGGAGTTCAACAAACCACGTGCACACTGCAACCCAGATTCGGCTCAAACAAGGGATTAAAATAATTTCACTCCTATGCCACTAAAATGTGGAACGCCTATAGGTCAGCCATTACATGAATCAGGTCTCCACCATGCAGGGCAGGTCAGGTTGTGGCCTCTTGGCTCCTGGTGCAGGCGCTGTAATAGGCCAATATGAAAATGGTGCCATTTCTTCTTACGCCTTGGATGGAAATTGGATGATTTGAGGCATTTTGTTCCAAAAATCCACCTTTTGTTGGCGCTATAACAGCCCAATGTGAAAAGGGTGGGTTAGATTCCTCAGCCTAATATATTAGGAAACTCAGTGAAAGATTTCACGTAAATTGCACGCTGCATTCATGATTTGAGGCCTTTTGTTCAAAACGGGCCAATCCTGCAAACTTTGAAAGCCAATGTTAGCCAATTAGGATGGAATATGAAATATTTGGACAGATCCGTCTTGAACACATGACTATAGAGATAGTGTGTAACGATTTGCAGAATTTTTGGACAGAATCTGGAGGAGTAATATATAAAAAAAGAAAATTTAAACATTGGCCTCCTGGTGGTGCTATAACAGCCCGTTTGGGGCAGAGGTTCATCGTTGGCATCCAGGGAGTGTGTGTGTGTCCATATTGGCATCGACCGGGTTAACGATGCCGGAGATTAGCTGGTAATAGACGGACGGACGCACACACACACTCACACACGGACGGACTCACGGACGGAGTGCAAAGCATACTCTCTCCCCATGTCTGTCTTGGAGACAATAATGATGGTGATATCCATGTATAAATAAGTCTCCATATCCATGTATATATAAGTCTCTGTGTGTACACGTATGTCTGTAATCCACGTAACACGAGAACCGTTCGCCCCACACCGACTTAACACGCGTTCCACACCCCCACAGGGAGCTAAATCAACTGTAGTTTTAGTCAACAAAAACTAGACACTGACACCGAAACATTTCAGATGACTAAAACTAAAGAAAACATTTTACTCAAAAGACTATGACTAAAACTAAATAAAAAATTGCTGTCAAAATAAATACTGGTCTTAACCTTCACTCTGACAATTCTGATGAAGCGTGTCTGTCTAACAAAGGAGGGATATCTAAAAAAATCTGTACACTGACAATAAAACAATCTTCTCTATGTCGCTGTTGTTCAGACCCTCTCCGCTAAACAAATCGGGTCCACTAACATCCAAACTGCTCTTGTTGTTGGTGAGTGCACTGTGACAGCGTGTGTGGAGTGGAATGGATGCAGCCAGTCAGACACACACGACACAGAACAAAGCCAATACTGTCCACGCTCCAGCATCACCATCGTCACCATCATCGATTCCACATGGAGCCCACACGGTGGTCAGAGAGTAACTCATTGATTCGCTTTCACACATGCATTGGGCATTTTCAGTTCAGTTCAGTTTATTAATTTCCAGCTCTTTTGGACAACAAAAAAGGTGCATATACATTGTGCTAGTGCAATTTGGGCAAGACATACAGTAATTACAAAAAGCGGAAAAGTCCTAGGCACAAATTGTCAAGTTCGTTTGACATAACCAAGAGTCCAAGATGCTAGAAAAGAGGACAGGGAGACCCTGGCTCATTTAGCAAAGAATATATAATATTATTTTATAAATATTAAAATTACCATCTGCTCATCGGGAGCGGATTGTAAATTTAATAGGCCTACGTCATGTTGTAGTCACTGGTTTGTACTAGTCATCACGCCGGAAACCTCAAATGATTATCGTATTGCCCAATACGATCACCAGGAAATACGTTTATTATTATTATTATGCATTTTTGATCTAGTCTCGCATGACCAGACTGTTGCTACTTTTAATCATCCAGTCTAAACCACACCTAGACCGGATCACATGGGCGGTCCGGTCTAAACCACACCTAGACCAGATCACATGGGCGATCCGGTCTAAACCACACCTAGACCAGATCACATGGGTGATCCGGTCTAAACCACAGCTAGACCGGATCACATGGGCGATCTGGTCTAAACCACAGCTAGACCGGATCACATGGGCGATCTGGTCTAAACCACAGCTAGACCGGATCACATGGGCGATCCGGTCTAAACCACAGCTAGACCGGATCACATGGGCGATCCGGTCTAAACCACAGCTAGACCGGATCACATGGGCGATCCGGTCTAAACCACAGCTAGACCGGATCACATGGGCGATCCGGTCTAAACCACACCTAGACCGGATCACATGGGCGATCCGGTCTAAACCACACCTAGACCGGATCACACAGGCGATTTAGGAACAAACAAAGACCAGGCTTTCCTCCGAGGTGGAAAGTCTGGCGATGCGAGGTTACTTCTAGTACTTCTACCCTATTTTATAATTCAAAAATACAAAAAGTTTGTGACATTATCTGTGAAAAACGTAAGCACAATAACACAAACCATCTCTTATCCCTGGCACAAACTCTTTTCAGGTGGTGGGGGTGACTGGGGGGGTCATTTTGGGGTCCTTGACATGACAAGGTTTGAGAACCACAGCCCAACAACGAGGTGGCGACTCGTTAATGTTTCAGGATTCAAATTCAAAAGTCGCAGATCTACAAGCTCAAAACGTGTTGCTAAGTGCTGCATTTCAAGCTTGTGTAGATCTGCTACTCTGATGCTTTTATGTGACGCTGTAGTACAATCAGACAAGTAGGGCGTTAATTTAACCCATTTTGGGCGGGAACCCCTTTTGGTGTTAGCATTATGTTATGCTTTAGCTATTGAAAAATAGCAGATCTACAAGCTCATAGCACGCCACCGAGTGGCGCGCTACGAGCTTGTAGGTCTGCTATTTAAAAAAAATCGAAGAACGACTGACAGAAAACTGTCAGGATGCAGAAGACATTTTTAGAATCTGATCTCAGGTCAAAATGGGTTTTTAGGGGGAAAAAAGGAAATATGCAAATATGGAGATGAGAGGTTTTTGCCCGACGGCAGCGACATGTACACAGTCATTGTTCTCCTAGTCTCCTGTTGCCAGACTGTTTCCTCCCGCAACGTTCAAATGCTTTCGGTCAGTATGGAGAACGGAAGCTCCCTCCTCCCCACATCTGTTTCGTCTTTACAGTCACGCTCCTAATATAAATATAAATATAAATAATCAAAGCATATATCTAGCTGAATTAATAGTTTTTTATGTAAATCTATTTTAAAATATATTTACGAACGGAAATGCCAGCATCCTTGCTTGGGTTTCGGGAGGTGTAGATATATAGTATATATCCCTCGATCCCTCCGTTGAGACTTTTAAATCCAGACAGAAAACCTTTTTATAGTCACAAGCCTTTGAATCCCCCTCATAATCCTGCACTTTGACAGGAAACAGGAAATGCTTTCCTTGCTGCTCTTAATGTTTATTTTCTGAGGGGCGCTATAGCCCCATCTATATACAGCTATAGAGATTTTTGGCCTAACACAAACATTAAATGAATGAATTGACAATGAATGGAGAAATATGTCAAATTCCCATTGAGAATGAATGGAGAATTTATGTCATGTGTGTTTGAGCAAATCGACATGTTACGTCATGATGATGTACGATGATAAGAGCGAGCAACGGCTAGTTTCATCATACACAAAGACTAAATTCCCATCACTTCACACGTTTGTGATTCTTTTTCTATTTTCTCATTTCAGTATAATAAACCTTCATTGTCTTATACTGTATTGCATTGTTTTCTCTGACCCGTGGAGCACTTTGGTAGCTTTTAAATGTGCTATACAAATACATTTGATTTTATTTGATATAGCATTCAGAGATTGTGGAAGTAGTTGTCTGGCTACGTGAGACTATTGTTCTCTGAACACGACACACACAAATGAGCATGCAGTGAAATGTAGGCAGAGAACAACCAATGGTGCAGAACTCGGCTGCCAGGGTTCATCTCACCCACACCAAGCTTTGGCACAGCATCAGTCACAAGGGGACAGACCGCTTTTACTGAAAACTCCATAGCCGTGTCCCTGAATCACTTTTAAGGCCAGTGCCCCCTTATCCAATAACCGCACGCACGCACGCGCACAGACCAAACATTATAACATACAGTAGGAGGGTGTTAAGTGTGCTTTTTAAAGACAGCAGTCATGTGACCTATATGAATGTTTTATCTTTCAGTTGCTGGGCATGGCGTTGGTCGGCATCGGACTGTGGGCGTGGAGCGAGAAGGTGGGTGTGGAGAGACATTAGTGGACCACTTCACCCACTTTCAACCTGTATCTTCACATAATTCAGCTCAGTCTGTGTCTCAGACGACTGTGGACACTCCTACCGGTGACGTCATCGTTGGGCAGGTTTATTTTTAACACGAGAACAATGGCTTCCGTTATAGCATGCTGACTATCCAGTATCCAGGAATAGAGAGCGTGCGGTTTCTTTTAGCTTGGATTCCCAATCGAGCAGTTGAGAGGAAGAACCATCTGAGTCCATAATTTATTCTGACCCCTCCCCGAAAAGGCCTATCTGTCCTGACATTATCCATGAATTATTCATACGTTGTTGTCAACGGATATTAATAAATCTGGGAATAAATTATTTACCAATGAATGTCTTCACCAATATGTTTGTAAAGGTGCGTGTAGTAACACCTCTCACAAAGACTGACATTTAGGTTCCCTACTAGGGGAATCTGTGACAGCTGCATGCATGTTATTCTGCTTTAAGTAGCATGATGATGGCCATAGCCGTCATCACAAATGTGATGAGGTCATCACATTTGGAAATGTGTCTATGGCTGTTTTTAGCCCAAGGAGTGTTTTTTTGTTGTTGTTGCAAAACAAATGCTTGCAATGGATTCAGAATCATCAAAAACCTCTAGTTTGACCTATCACATGCTACTTAAAGCAGAATGGAAATGTTTACATTTTGCCTGCATATAGGGGGTACCCCAACTTTCAGCAGCTGTCACAGATTCTGAGAGGGAAAGTGAATTTCTGTTTTTGTGGGATGTGTTACTAGAAACCTTTACAAACACATGCTGACCACATGTCACACTGTGAAGAAATGTCTTGCCTGGTGAGGAATTTATTCCCAGATTAGACATTGTTCTGTTGATAATATTCCCTGGCGACGTCATGACGAGTTGGTTCCATGTGGTCCTCCCTCCACCAGGGTGTGCTGTCCAACATCTCGTCCATAACGGACCTGGGGGGTTTGGATCCTGTGTGGCTGTTCATGGTGGTCGGGGGCGTGATGTTCATCCTGGGCTTTGCGGGATGCATCGGCGCACTGCGTGAGAACACCTTCCTGCTCAAATTCGTAAGTACCCCGCAGTGGCGTGCACAGACATTTTGAGGGGTAAGTGCTAAAGCTTTTTTGGGGCATAAATAATATATCGGAAGCTTTTAATCCAGAATTGACCGTTGTCACCATGTGCCACATACTGTACAAAACAAAAATAAAATAAAACATCTTTCAAAAGGACACATTGCTGTCGAGAGGGCAAAAGGGCAGGTGCTCTAGCACCACCTAGTGTCTATCTGTGCACATCCCTGCTACCCCACCACACCGTATGAAAACATAAAAAAATAAAAGGAAAATACAGTGGTGGAAAAAGTACTCAATTTTACTTAAGTAAAAGTATCAATACCGCAATATAGAAATACCCTGTTACAAGTTAATTCAATGTACAATGTACAAAAGTGTTGATTATGTACTGATTATGCAGAATGTCCCATTTCAAGTTTTCAAATAATAATATTTTCAACAAGCTCCATTGTGAGCTTGTAAGATCGGCTATTTTCAAATGGCCGAAATGTACTGTATGTACGGGCTGAAGTGGTTAATTAAGGTTCAAGGTTTCTTTATTTGTCAAACCAATATATTATAGAGGGCTGAAATGTCGTCTCCCTCTCATCCACGGTGCAATAAAACATAAAACTAATTATGCACGCAATAGTGACAATGACAGCAATAGTGCAACAGATTAATAGGCAATAAAGTGCAATGATTAAAAATACAGTGGAACCAGTGCCCATACCCGAGGCGGGGGTTGGCGAAAGGGCCTTTCTGTGTGGAGTTTGCATGTTCTCCCCGTGTCCCCTAGGGTAGATACCCTCACAAAAACATGCCGTAATCCTGGTCTCTAAAACTACCCCCCCCTGGCCAGCCGGGGCGCCTGATGAAGGGGAAAGGTACTGGTCGGAATAACGTGTCCCTTCCACGCGCTATGTCCGGCCGGGGAAATTCCCCTCTGTCAGGTGAAAAGAAGCAGCTTGGACTCCTCATGCATAGAAGGAGGCATGAGGTCAGTCCGCTGCCCCCCCAGGTTGGCAGAGGAAGTGTAGCGCCCAGGATTACATTAGACAATTGGCACTGGGTGAAAAGAAAACTGGGTTACAAAATCGTGGGATAAAAAATAAAGAAAAAAATAAAAGAAATACAGTGGAACCAGAAAGCCATGCCCACTGCTATTGAATTGAATTGAATTGTGTTGGTCCTGCCCCGTGTAGTTCTCGGTGTTCCTGGGCATCATCTTCTTCTTGGAGCTGACCACGGGCATCCTGGCGTTCGTCTTCAAAGACTGGATCAAGGACCAGCTCAACCTGTTCATCAACAACAACATCCGGGCGTACCGGGACGACATCGACCTACAGAACCTCATCGACTTCACGCAGGAATACGTACGTTTGTTTGCCTATATCAAAAGAGTATAGTTCCCCACCCCAAACAAATTACTTATATTTCATTTTATATTTTAATGCCACTTCTCAAGGCCCTGGAGGTTTTTTTTAGATTCTCCTTCACATTTTTATTGACTTTGTGTATCATTTTTAAATGTTCTTTTAAGTGACAATAAACAAGCAAACAAAACAATGTCTTGGCCCAGGCCGTAGCGTAACGTTCTGGGCACCGGACTGGTGATCCAGTCGCAGTGTGCCGCGGGTTCGACTCCCGGACCCGACACGGCCTTTACTGCATGTCATCCCCCCATCTCTCTCCCGTTTCCTGTCAGCCTACTGTCTGTCCCTTCAAAAATCAAAAGGCGTAAGCCGCAAAAAATATCTTAAAAAAAAAACAAAAAAAACAATGTCTTGCAGTGGGAGTGCTGCGGGGCATTCGGCGCAGACGACTGGAACCTCAACATCTACTTTAACTGCACCGACGGGAACCCCAGCAGGGAGAAGTGTGGCGTCCCGTTCTCATGCTGCACCAAAGACCCAGCGGTATGGAACCACCATCCTAGAACCACCATCTTAAGACCACCATCATAGAGCCACCATCCTAGAACCACCATCCTAGAACCACCATCTTAAGACCACCATCATAGAGCCACCATCCTAGAACCACCATCCTAGAACCACCATCCTAGGGCCACCATCCTAGGGCCACCATCCTAGAGCCACCATCCTAGAGCAACCATCCTAGGACCATAACACCATCGTAGGACCGCACACATATAGTTGCTGTCAGGCAGAAACCTCTCATCAGTGCCGTCACTAGGCATACTCGCAGTACGCACTGTGCGTAGGGCAACACGCCGAGGGGGTCAACAAAATGTGCCAAGCCGATCCTCATAAACGATGTTTTCCATTATTCCATCCTGAAAAGTGACAGTTTTGGACATATGAGGTTTCCACCCGGCAGAGACGTCATGTGCGCACACATGCACGTGCACACACACACACACACACACACACAGTCACACACACACACACACAAATTTGAAGGATACTTTCTTTATCCATTCCCTTGGCATGGTGTAATCTGTCTGTCTGTCTCTGTCTTGTCCTTGTCAACAGGAGGACGTGATAAACACACAGTGTGGATATGACGTACGGGCAAAGCCGGTGAGTGACTTGCTAATGAAAACCTTCTAACACTTATTTCAGGAGAATTCAGTTAGTAACTGAACACATTTGCCTATATGAAGGGTTTTACAAGTAGTTGTTCTGCATGGTTACAGTATGATAAATACCTAACTCATTATAATTAAGCAGTATTACACGAGAGGGTGTTCTTTACCGTACTGTAACTAAGATATTCACTAAACGACTCTTCCCCCATGCAGGATGCGGAGCAGAAGGACTCCATCAACGTGAAGGGCTGCGTGCCTCAGTTCGAGAAGTGGCTCCAGGACAACCTGACGCTGGTGGCGGGGATCTTCATCGGCGTCGCTCTGCTGCAGGTACGTGTGTACTGTGTATGGTGACCTCTGACCCCTGACCTCTGGTCCATAGTGTTAGGAGGACTTCTCCTTAACGCGTGTCGAAAAAGCGGGCGCACCCCGTTTCGTGGCTCATTACATTTGTATACCTAGGATGAGGTAGTAGTTCGTCATCTAAAGCGAAGCCATTTTATGTTTGGCTGCATGCTGAAAATAGCCAATCTACAAGCTGCAACACATTGCAAGCTTGTAGATTGGCTATTTTTAGCATGCAACAAACTGTAAAATCAGTCAAGGCTTGTCAAAATAATCTTTTGTCGACTAAATTAACTGTAGACTAAAATATAGTCAAATATAGTCAAATAAAACTAGACTAACACTAAAACATTTCAGGTGACTAAACTGAGACTAAAACTAAATGAAAATGTATTCAAAGACTATGACTAAAACAATCAACATTTGCTGTCAAAATAAACACTAGGACGAGGGAGCGCTTGCTCATCCTAGGAAGTCAAACATCGCCAACGGCGACAATGAATGACCCTTTGTTGTTGTGAGTTTTGAAAATGTTTCATGATACGTAGCTTGTGGAGTTAGTTCAGTCAGATATACTCGAGGGGCTCATTCAGTGTTATGCAAGACCCACATGTCATTCATTGACTTGGCAATCAGCTGACCAATTGGGCGGGGTATTTAAGTGTAAATCTGGATTCTTCCTCTGCCTATGCGTTCCTGTGGTTGTTGTTTGGCTACAATATCCTTGCAGGATCCAGAAATGCATAGCTTGTATCACTTCATAGTGTGATATCTGTGTGGATCGGTGAGAGTTCACCGTAGGTAGCAGAACCGAATGCCAAGATAAAATGTTATATGCACACTTCAATCTATTCGTGAGTTAACTTATCTGACTGAAATGTTGTAATTTTTCCGCACAGATCTTCGGGATATGTTTGGCGCAAAACCTAGTGAGCGACATTGAAGCTGTGCAAGCAAGCTGGTAAGAAAAAATATATATTTATTGAGATCTATACATTCAACCGAGTGTGATTCATAAGCTTTGCCTAGTCGTGTACGAGCCATGCAAATCTAAATCTCATGATCAGTTCATGTTATTTATTACTTCCAAGAGGAAAATGTGAAACAGAATAATCACGGTTAACAACCAAGCTACTATTCAGAATCATCATTATTGTCATATCACAGTTTTACAAGTAAAAAAGTGGGTGAAATTAGTTTTTGTGCATAGTTCCCATCGTGTCATTTTTTATAAGAAACACAAGAAAAGGAAGAATAGAGAGGGAGGGGTGGGAGAGTATTTCTCACAAGTAAATGTTTTGGTTAATCTACCATTGTGCTGGCTTTATGTAAATTGACGTAAAACTTTATCGCACTTATGCCAGCATGTTTGTCTGTCTTGGACGAGTCAAGTCATTTCATGATACAGTAAGGTTTTGTTTCTCCAAAAAGTAAAAAAATAGATCAGATAATGCGATGAAGATCGCATCACCCGGTTCTTTATTTGTGGCCCTGTCGCCGGGAGTCCGGGACACGGTGTGGCCCTCTTTTGGGCTCCCACCTGCACCCAACAGTTGAGAAACACTAGTTTGAAGCTTTTCATTTTCATGTCAAGGACACCCATACGTTAGTCCGACGTACGAATAGTCTGACAGGCGTGGCTGTTTAAGGCTCACCCGTGGCTTTCGCATGCGGTTAGGGTTAGGTGTAGGGTGTCGGACTGTTAGGACGTCGGACAAAAGATATGCACCCTGCCTGAGGTGGGGGAAGCATAAAGCTTAATTCACACTCCATTGCACGAAGCAGGTGTCGCTTGCCAAAGAGCGCAGATCGCTACAACCTCACAACGCGTCGTGTGTGTGACCTTGTATAGATCTGTGCCTTTCGCCAAGCTAGGGCATATAAGAGAGGAATGAGCTGTTCCATCCCAATGCCTCATTATTACTCATCTCATACATCATTCTCCCTCCTCCTCCTCATCCTCACGGCTCCTCGTCATCAGGGTGCCACCGCCACCGCCAGTCTCTCTGTCGTCCATGCGCGGACCCCCACCGCACGGCAGCAAGAAAGCAGGCGTCTACTACGCATGATGTGTGTATGTGGCCGGTAGGGTGCCAATTATTAAGGACCCGTTGTTCTCCCCCTTCTTTTGTTGTTGTTTGAATGTTGCTGTGACGTTGTCGGACTCCCTCTTTCCCCCGGTGTTTCGCCGTACGTGGCAGACTTTTGTTTAGGTTTAGGAATAGTGTTTGTGAGGTTAGGATTAGTGCTGCACGATTCTTGCTCAAATGTGAATCTCAATTTTCCTCCACAAGAATTGAGATAACGATACTCACACGATTATTATTTTGTTTTCCCATGAAAATATTTATTGTCTTTAGTCTGTACAATACTAGTCTGTAACATTACTAATGGTATATTCACCTGGAGCCAACTGTGGCTTTAAACAGACAACATCAAAGTGCTTGACTTAAACCTCTCTTAAAGTCTCTCTCTTGTAGCAAAAACATAACTAAAAGTAATTGGACAGCCAACTAGTGCTGCACAATTTTTACTCAAATATTCGGAGCTCGATGTTCGGAGCGAATTTCCGACCAGTGTTCAAACACCTTCGGGGTTAAGGTTCGCGTTAGTAGGCATAGTGTTTGTGAGGTTAAGGTTAGTTTTAGGCATAGTTTCTGTGAAGTTAAAGGTCAGGGTTAAGGATAGGTTTAGGCATAGTTTCTGTGAAGTTAAAGACTATAGGGTTTAGTCGCTGTGACACACCGCATAAAGAGGGAGTCCTGTGATGTTGTAGCTAAAATAGTGGCCATAGTGGAGTGGGTAGCGAGGTCGTCTGAGAACCGGAAGGTTGCCGGTTCGAGCCTCGGTAGCTCACCCTCGAGTCCCCCTGTCCCTGACCAAGACACTTATAACCCCTAACTGACTTCCGCCGTCCGTCTGTCCGGTCATCAAAGCCATCTGAGCAGCCAGCAGCCGGATGGAGCTGTAAAAGCAAATTCAACAACCCAGGCAGGGAGCAGAAATGACTTCCCCCGGACTTTCTCAGCAGTGTTGATTTTAACAGCAACGTTGTTATTTAGTTTTAGTCATATGTGACCATATTTGACTGAGGGACTGCCATTAGATTTTCTTGAATTTTCGTTTACATTACACCTAGCTACATGTTTAAGCATTTATTTCATATTTACATGTCGATTTCAGCTCTGACACTTATTTCAGACACGCTCTAGTATGTGAAGAGTCTGCCTGTGTATTAAAAAAAGTTTTTATCCTCTGGTGAAAAGCTGGAATTTGCGCAATGGCAGGCTCTCAGTCAAATCTGGTCACAGTCTTTTGAATACAATTTAATTTCGTTTTTGTCATTAAATGGTTTAGTTAGTTAAATAGTTAAATATATTATATAACATTTTAGTCAACTAAATCTACAAAAAATGTATGCACGCTTTCTCATTTGAGACAGACTTTTACTTATGGTCACGTGATCATTTCACAGCAGCTTTGAATGTATTCATTGATTGAAATCTAAACAGCACGAGGTACAGTCAGACATTTAGACTAAACGGATAACATATAAAGTCCAGCTCACTAATCAGCTGTGCTGAGCTGTTTTGTCCCCTGGATGCACACACACACACACACACACACACACACACACACACACACACACACACACACACACATGCGCGCGGCCGCGCGCAGTGATGTTTGTAAACATATAGTGCATGAAACAAGAAACCCTGCCCTTTCTATGGCCTCAGGAGGTGCACGTGGATGGTGCTGATGTTATCAACGTGTTTTAGTCCGGTGAGGCACAGATAGAGGACGGGGTGATTTCAGGGCAACTCTAATGACCCGACAATCACTTTGATTGGCTTTTCCCCTGCAATCTGCACCTCGCAGGCCAACAAATCAACAATCAACGACTGCAGTGAGTGCACAACCAGCCAAGCATACAAATGTGGCCGTCCGCCTTTTTATTTATTTTATGTTTCAATGCTGGCTGCAAACAGTATAGTGGCTTAGCTTAGTTAAAAAAAAAATACAAAAATACAGCTGTTTAAAAAGATGGCAGATGATCATTGATCAGTGAGGACCAATTATATGAAGATATTGAAAAGTGGTGTAGTGGTCCCTTAACATTAATCCAATATGCTCTGGTGGTCTCTCTATGATTCATCTCACTCTCTCAGCTAAAGGGGTCCTTAGATTAAACTGTACTCATTTATTTTCCGTAGCTTCTTCACCTAACGCAGAGGCAGCGTTCTTCACACTCTAACAGGTAAAGTGGACCCTTACGGCCGAAACGCTGGTTAATTAGTACAAACAGAGAGATGTGTTGTGTGAACAGTGACCACCGCGGCAGCGTGACGTCATGTTGTAGTTTTCGGTGGTCACCTCTTCACCAAACAGTGGACTATATGAATAGGCCTCGACTCTGAGAGTGTACAAATGGTACCAAATGGACCCGTACATTTGTACACTCTTCAGAGTTATGGGGGTCCTTACAAATAAAACATTTGAGAACAAATAGTACAAGTTGGACTACTAATGTGCCATAGTGCCGTAGTAAATAAGTGTTATACACATTCTGAAGAAAACCTCGAGACTTGACATTCAGTAATTGGGTCTTATGATCAAAATAATAATAATTTGCCACGGACACATTTGTCCGTGTACGGACAAATTGTCTGAACGCTGTAATAATTCATGTTTAAATTTCTTCTTCCAGCAGGACTCTTGGCAGCTTGACTTCATTGCACATCAAAAAACTAAACTTCCATCTTCGTGGATGACGCGTGGGAACGACCAGGAGCGCGTGTGTGTGTGTTCAGAACGACCAGGAGTGTGTGTGTATGTGTTCAAAACGAGTGTGTGTGTGTGTGTGTTCAGAAGAGGACACCAGTGATCATCTACAAATAGTGGATTCGGATGAAAATCAACCGATAATCACCAGTAGGTTGCTTATCAATACCATCTTATCGACCTACTGCATGTATACTGGCAGCATACTGGCTGTGATTAGGAAACGTGGTCGCGTTATCCTACTATTGCTCCCTAAATGCTCTAACCCTAAACCCTAACCTCAGTCTTAACTGGCCACGGCACGCAAGTCCCCTAACCTCATATCAGTCTTCTTAACCCATTCAGGACGGGATTAAAAAAAATACATAAAACAACAAACAATGTATTAATAATTATTTAAAAGTTTTTCAGAAAACTTAGGTCAGGATTTAGAAGGTGTTTTTTTAGAATTGGCCTCAGCCCTAAATTAACTGGCCACGCAAGTCACGATGTTTTCACTTCCGTGTTTCCTAATGGCCAGCCGGTGGGCTGCAGCATACATGCAGTATACTGTAGGTCGATTGCGTGGTCTTGTTCTGGGTTGACAACATTTGAAGCGGGTGCTCTGAGCGTGTTCAGAGGAGGACTCACTCCACTGATCATCTAAGGACGTGTTCAGAAAGAGGACTCCGTTGATCACATTCCTCCTGAAGGAAGCGGCACATTTTCTTAATGCACTAATAATGTGACATTTCTCTGTGTAATACACTGTGTGTGTCTGTGTGTGTGTGTGTGTGTGTGTGTGTGTGTGTGTGTGTGTGAATATTGTAAAGGATAGTTAATTGGCCGGGGGGAGGGCGGTGTATAGTATCAATAGACCGATTCATATTCAGACATCAATAATCATATCGTTGCTGTCTGGAAGAAACTACCTAACTCCATTTTGTGGGTTAAAAAGTGCTTCGGCAAAAACCTCCTAACTCCATTGGATCCTCAAACTATCTGCCAAACCAGCTAACTCCGCCTGTTTAGCCATCTTTTTTTCCCCATGAATCAGTGCTATTGAACATCCTTTACGTCTGTGTGTTGGTTAAAAAAATGAATATTTTGGAGTTAGGTGGTTTCTTACAGACAGCAGAGATATACCTAGTAGGTCCAAAACCTCTCCACCCAGATGTAGTGGTTTTGCCAATTGATTCAGACTTCCCACACACAGTATTTCTGTCTCTTCACTGCTGTTGTATCCTATACTGACTCGCCTGTCAGTGAGGAGCCCCCACCGGGAGGACACAATGTATCCTATACTGACTCGCCTGTCAGTGAGGAGCCCCCACCGGGAGGACACAATGTATCCTATACTGACTCGCCTGCCAGTGAGGAGCCCCCACCGGGAGGACGTGGAACCTGTCGTCCTACTCCTAAAGTGTAGAGTGTTGTTAGCTCCGCTGTCGCGCCGCAGTGCGTCTTCGAGTAGCGATTCGTTCATATTCATATGCGATTATCGTTGTCTGAATATTAGATCAGTCTGTATCAACACTTCAAAGGGATAGGTGTAGTTGCACACTGCATGCTATCATCTCACAGCACTCACACATTTTTTATAGCTACACGTAGGAAGACGAAGAAAATGCTTTTGATATTAGATTGGTATTTTTCACTGTGAAATATTAAGCTCCGTTTGTAGCCCTGTTATCCCAGAACAGGTTTAATAGTGTTTTAAAAGTGTTTTAACCATCCTAGATGGATGGGTGGATGGGGAAGGCAAAACAAAAAGCATTAATATGTCTCTGAAACTGAACATGTATGTATGTATAGTGTATACATACAGTATGTATGTTCATTCACAGACACCTTTCAATGCTTCGCCACTAGATGGCGAGGTTTGGGTGAAGATTTGAATAGGGACAGTATTGTAAACTTTTTGCTAAGGGTTTTGGGTTGGACTTGGATGTGCCAGAAGGCCTGATTCTGTGGAGAGGTTATTTGAGATCTGATCTCCAAAATAACACCTTCACACCCAAATATATGACCATTTCACACTGAACGCCGTTCGCCGTCGGGTGGAAATCTTGTATGTCCAAAATGCCACTAATTATTTAGCCCCAATAACTTGCAGTTCTGGACAAAGTACTCACAATCTTTACTTAAATAAATATATCAATTATGCAATATGGAAATACTATGGCATGTCATTCTGACCTGAGATCAGATTAAAAAAATGTCTTCTACATCCTGACAGTTTTCTGAAAAAGCTATGTTTCCATGTCAGTCGTTCTTCGATTTTTCAAAAATAGGAGACCTACAAGCTCGTAGCGCGGCGCGCTATGAGCTTGTAGATCTGCTATTTTTTCAATAGCTAAAGCATAGCATAATTCTAACACCAAAAGGGGTTCCCGCCCAAAATGGGTCAAACGCAAAGAAGGGCCTTAATTTCTGCGTGGAGTTTGCATGTTCTCCCCGTGTCCCCTAGGGTATAGGTACCCTCACATGTTATCCCCGTGTCCCCTAGGGTACAGGTACCCTCACAAAAAACATGCAGTAATCCTTAGACACTGGTGTGGGATAAAATGTTTGAATTAAACGCAAAGAAACGTAAACATACTGATCTACAGGTGATGCTTGTAGATTGGCTGCTTTTGCACGACCCTGTCATGATATGTAATATATAAACAATACATAAAAATAAAAAAAAGAAATAAATACAAATAAAATGGAGATACAAGGCTTCTATCCCGACAGCGACAATATTTTGCTAATTCCACTGATGGAACCGGTGCCGATGTGCTTGTTGCTAATGTATAAAATGTCAAAAGATGAACACTAAATGAAAGACTACTGAATTAAATGACTAAAAAAAAAAATCACATCCCTCCTGCAAGTCTATATGGCATATTTTACTCGGGGGGGGGGGGGGGTAAAGTATACATGATTAGAACATACTAAACATTCCACAATTAAGTTGTAATATTTCTACAATTGCTACACAAATCTGTACATCCAGTCATTTCGGGGCATTAACAAGAAGTTGGCGGATAAAAATGAAGTCTGATAATTATGTACCGTGCATATTCACATCATGTATACTTTACATTACAAGCAGGGGTTACCATGACATCACCTGCCGAGGTGCCCACATATCCTGAATCCCTACAAGTACTGTACAGTCAGTTACTGAATAACTATTCTATGAGAGATACCAGGTTTCCTGATGATGCCCTATGATGGAGGGTTTGTAAAATATGTTTTTGTTCCTTTCTTGCACTTGTTGATTGATCTGAACATAACATGGGACGAAGGGAATGAAATGTTTTACCCTTTCATAGACACATGCATACACAGTACGAGTAGATCCATGGTCATGGTCATTTGATCCATTATTGTGGCATTTGTTTCAAACGACTATAATAGTTTCAGTCCTGACGGTCCAGCCATATAGATATTGTGTGGCCCTATTTTCATCACTGCCTCACCCCTTACCCCTAAACGTCTTTGCCTTTTTTGACTATTTTGTTCATCTTGTACAACTAGCCGATCTAGATCGATACGTTTGGAGCTTGTAGACCGTTAAGGGCATTAGTTTATGAAAAGTAGGGGTGCACCGACAGGGAAAATATTGGCCGATACGGATACAGATGATTCCCTTTTGCGATATAAATGTTCCGCTAGCTGTAAATATCGTCCGATACCGATATGTGTCCGATACACCGATAGGCATTCCTAAGGAAAGACAAAAAAGATCATAAGAGGTTTCTGCCCAACAACACGCGGCGATAACCCGGGGCTTAATGATGAAGGGTGCCCAAACGACCCTTGTCAGCTCCCGTGGGAAACTCGTCGGGTCGCGTTGTCATCTCCAGGAAATTGGATAATGTAGATAACGCAGAATTCCACCGTAACTACCTCCTCCCTTTCCTCCGCTCCTCATTTCCTGTGTACCGTTGACCTCATTTCCTGTCTAATATTGACCCACTGATATGCTTAATATCGAATAAATGAAGGTGACTGACAGCTAAACGCCTCGTCCAGTCAATCTCACATGAGTGACACTTGAACTCAACTCATAGTGTTTAAAGGACCACTTCACCCATTTTAAACCCATCTTCATATCATTGCTGTCGGGCAGAAGCTTATTATCTCCATATTAAAATGTTGTGTTTTTTCTCTCGTAAATTAACGCCCTACTTGATCAGGTCACACACCGGCATTCTGAAACCCTCTATTCCGACGCGCTCATTAGTCATTACTAACCCTGTCCGCGCGCGGAAGCCACATAGTCAGAATGGCGGGTGCATGGGAATTCCACTCTGTTCCCACTCGATCGCACAAACTACAGCGTCACACAAAGGCATCAACAGTAGAAGATCCACAAGCTCGAAACGTGGCGCAAATCAACGCGCTTGAGCTTCTAGATCTGCTACTTTTGCTAGTATTTGAATCTTGAAAAGTAACACTTTTTCCAACATATGAGGTTTCCACTCATCAGAGAAAATATAATTACTCTCACCGTAAGGCCCAAAGCACACCAATGATTCAAGACACAACCGTGTGTTCGTCGCAGCGCTCCGATATGTCCCGTTGCACGTCGCCACATGTGATTCAATTCAAAGGAGCTTTATTGGCATGAGAAAAACTAGTTTCCATCCAAGTGATCCGTCCGTCCGTCCGTGTCACACTACCCGGCTCTGGTGTGTGTCTGCGTGCGTGTCGCTTTACTCTGGTGTGTGTCTGCGTGCGTGCGTGTCGCTTTACTCTGGTGTGTGTCTGCGTGCGTGCGTGTCGCTTTACTCTGGTGTGTCTGCGTGCGTGCATGTCGCTTTACTCTGGTGTGTGTCTGCGTGTCGCTTTACATCAAGTCGCGAAAACACTTGTTGCCGCAGAGACCCATGCGGTTTAAAATCAGCACTTGTGTGTGTGATATGACCGGCGTCGCAGTTACCTGCATGGCGAATCATTGGTTAGGTTTGGGCCTAAGATGACAGCATTACTCTACTCGCTCTGCGCCTCGCCAGTTATGAGACGTGCCTACGACTGGCATCCTCGGTGCAAATCACTATATGTAAATAAGTAGAAAAACAATTCCAATAACGGTGAAAACACATGATCTCCAGCAATCATCTTTTTAATTATGTGTGCTGACTTTACAGACTCCTCCAAATGTACAGCTTGTGACATTTACAACAAACATTTAAACTTTATAGTACTATTTATTTTATTATGCAGTTACTTTGTGGGTTATACATCTTTATTTGGACATGTCATTAGAAGGGTACAAATCTCCATAAATAACCATTCATACCTGACAAAAGAGATCCTGTACAGTGAGTGTGGGACGTGTACAATAAACATGTACAAGTACATGTAAACACGATGCACATGTACAGTGTGGGACATGTACAGTAAACATGTACATGTACAGTAAAGAAGAGTGCTAGTACAGTATCCCAGTGGTTCTCAACCTGTGGGTCGAGGCTCCCCAGGGGGCCCCACATGATATTTGGGGGGGGGTCCCCCAGATGACAGTATATTTAAGGACTTGACCTTTTTGATACCTCCAAAAAAAGGAAAGAACGAAAATAAACGCAATGAAATGAAAACAGACCATTACTGCATCAAACGTAATCAACAAACGATTCTATAAAATGGTCAAACAATGGCCAAATTGTCAAATGACTTAAGAGGCAAACGTTTAGCTAAATAGCTGATCTACAAGCGCACAGGCGTTGTGAGCTTGTAGATCGGCTATTTCCCCACAATATTTAGGCAAAGTGCTTGTCAGCATGGGGGGAATTTTGGTGGGTCCCCAGTTGAAATACGATTATTTTGGGGGTCCCCAGTTGAAATATGATTATTATTATTTTGGCGGGAGGGGGGGGGGAAAGGTTGAGAACCACCGTGTAATCAGACATGCCGTGATCATTTGCGCGTTGTCGAAGAATTCCAGAAAGAACCAACTACGATATCACACCATTCAAAGCCATACTGTGTAACTCAAATTATTTGTGATCTTTCATTGGTGTATTTTCCCCAATAACCATTTCTACATAAATATGTTCTTTATATACTTCTCTGAACAGTATTTCACGGGGGGTCTGCCCGAAAGTAGGCACCTCGATTGTCTACCCCCCCCCCCCCCCAAAATGTGATATACATCATCAGCTGATATATAATGACTCAAGTCATTGTATATCAGCTTGCATTCCATTCCCTTGAATATTGTACCTTAGCTGGGCTTTTTGGTGGGGAGAGGAGAGCGGGCTAAGAGCCGATTCATACTCCTATTTTACCGGTTTCGGCGCTGTAGTGCCGAAATGATTTCGGCTCGTCAGAAATTTTCAGTAGCACTGAAGAGCCGACTTTAGGACGGTACCCGCCCCCCGAACCTCAAATGACGTCACATTGTAGGCTCTACAGCACGGAACCGACTTTTATTCGGCTCTAAAATAGGAGTATGAATCGCACCTTAGACTCCCATTGGCTTAGAGGCCAGCCAATCATGGATCATCAAAATCTTGCCACTAGACTTGTGGCTGGACTAGAAAGCTGCAAGCTGATAGAAAAGGTCAGTAATGTTAAGTGTACATGATTAGAACATGCTTGAACATTAGCCAATGAAGGCCTAATATTTCTACAATTGTAACAAATTGCTACAAAACCTGTTCATCCGATCATTTTGGGGCCTAATCGATGCTGAAAGATAAACGTATGTCTGATAGTGATGTAGCGTGACGCATGGATTAAAGCAAAATAAAATCTCAAGAAGGAGCGCTCGCTATTTCCAAAACAATTAGCATAATAAGTCAAATGATCTTTTAGTAATATTGTGCCTGATGTTCTACAGACTGCCGACAAGGTGAAGAAATCACAGATTGAGGACATCTAGGACTTCTATAGAATCCAAATGACTGAAATCGTGTACACTTTGCTTTACTTCAGCCCATTTTTCAAACTTTACACTTTGTAACATTTCGGACAAAATAGCCAATTTTAGATCGAGGTGGCCACTCTTCTTGCATCCGTCTGCCCACGACGCTCACGCCAGAACGACAGAGGCACCAGAAATGTACCGGAAACACATTGTTTCACACTGGCAGATTCAAAGATACGTTGTAACTTGTATCTTTGTAGCTGAAGTTGAAGCTAGCTCAACTTTTTTTTGTAGCTGCTTTTGCAGCAGCTACAAATGTCGGATGTATCTTTGTATATCTTCATGTCGCTGACTTCCATTGAAAATGAATGGCAGCTTGTATCTTCGTATCTGCCTGTGTGAACACAGCATGACACTGTCGTTGCTTGCCGACATATCCTCGCCAATCAGACCCCGCTGCGATCCAACATCTCACTCGTATGTGAGTGTGGAATCGCCTTTGCCTTTGAGTAAATGGTCCCGCGCACCTCCTACTGGTAGTAGGGATAAAGTACAGTTTTAGAGCGCAACGGAGGGGCGCAGTCTCAATCGAACTTGCGCCACGAGTCACCAACTGAATTCTGGGAATCGCAGTTCTAAACGGACCGCAGACCAGTCCGAGAGGTGTCGCCAGAAAAAAAAAAAAAAGACTACTGAAATGAAACGTTACACAGCACAACTTTTTTTTAAAGCGGATAATCATCTTCTAGGCGACTTTGCGACGGTACAAAGACAGTGACAGAGTGTTGACCGGTGCCTGCATTCTATTAGCCATTCTTTCAAAAAATTATGTGCTAGCACTGTAGCTATTCTAACGCTGTAGCGCACGGTAAATTCACGCCAACGTCCCGTTGACCTGCCGTCGCCTCCCAAACCCCTGTCCTCCTCGTGGTCTACCCCCCCCCCCCCACCACCACCACCACCCGCAACCCACCTTCACACACAATGTATTAACTCAGTAAGACCTGAGGCCGATTCAGATGTACAAGGAGCTTGTACATGTATCCATTTCTGAATAGCCAACACTAAAGTCTACAAGGACACACAGATGCTTTCCCGGTTTTAATGGGTTAAAAATACACACACACACGCACACACACACGCACACACACGCGGTGGGCGGGCTTCACCCAACGAACTCGACCGATGGCGCGTTTGCTTATGAAGTCCATACGTCGACTCCCAGCGCCTTTGTTCCTGTGTTTGCGAGATCCCGTTCCTTTGCTTAATTGCAAAGTCATGGCAACCCAATCACCATGGCAACCCAATCACTCAGCGGAAGAAGAATAAATAAATAAACATTGTTCTTGAGTGTTTCATGGCACCATTATTGTGGCAAAAATAATTGCCATTAACGATATTATGATATGATATGATATGATTGAAAACTTAACATTTAACCACTTGAACCCCCAGGGGTTGGGGAATGTTCGCCAAAGAATAGACAATGAAAAAAAATAATTTTGGCAAATGGATTTGTGCAGACAGAGTGAAATAAGGGCGTACCAAATGCGCTCTTTACATCTCCACTTTATCAAGTGAAGTAAAGGTTTAAGAGGATTTGCAGCTGCAACAAAAGCTGAATTCATCCTACTGTGACTGAGGACAATTTCACAATGAATTAAAATGTCTGCGATACGACTATTGTGAGCGTTTTTTTTTGCCCATGATAAACGATAACTATTATCGTCCCGTGTCTAACCACGGACACGAGAGGCGCTACGCGAGAGCCGAGCTTAGCGTAGGGAGTGCCGGCGGCGAGCTCACTGCTGACCTCTACAGCACGCTCCGAGATCCATACTGCAATAATAAATAATACCTTCTCTGTTACGATCGAGCTTTGGAATAAACAACAATCCAGGATTAGGTCGTTTCCACATCTGGAGTCGTTGACATGCTATGTTTTTGGAGGGCTTAATAAAAATCGCACCCGTGCGAACTGAGCAGTGCAGTGTGCGTGTGTGTCAAGCCCTCCTCCCTGGCCTCTGTGTGTATGAGTGTGTGTGTTTAGGCTGCTCAACAGTGCCACTTTAGGTCACCCAGCGGTATTGCAGCTGTTGATACTCCAAACATACATAGGGACACACATAGCCAATCATTGGAGCGGTGCACCGCTCAAAAACACATTCCACGTACGTAAGTATCTTGTGATTTGCCGAAACCTGCGGTCGCCACCGATTTCCTCCGTCGGCCAGCAGGTGGCGACAGCGGTCGAGAACAGCAACAAATGTGTGTGTCTTGAGAGCGACGTCGGAAAATAAAAACGTCAAAGAGTTGAGACCCCCGAAAGGCAAAGTGTAGAAAAAAACAACAACAAATAAAGACATATCTTAGAGTAAGCTGATGGGAGGGGGGGGGGGGGGGGGGGGAGGGGGGGTCCAGACTTCAGAGTATGCAAGAAAGAGAGGGTGGCGGTGGGGGGGAGGGGCTAGGTAGGAGGTAGGGTGGCGGTATTATGAACATGAACACCGACACATCGTCAACAGGACGAAAACATGCACGTTTTTTTCAAGTCAACTGATTCAAGCTACATGGAGAGACACGATTGGTCACGTCATGATGAATGGCTTTTTTTTTTTTTTCATTTATCATTATTATTATTATTATTACATTTTTAAATAAAAAGAAGACAAAGAAAAAACCTTCTGCACACACACAACAAGATTGTTTTTTGTGTTTGTACATTTTTTTGTTTTGTGTTTTTTTTTCTTTTTTTTACTGGCGGGCTATTCGTTCGGTGGCATTATCATCATCATCCTCATCATCATCACAGCTATGGTCATTAAAAAGAGAGTCGTCTGTTCTTTATCTATTGCGGTTGACATTTTGTTTACTCTACGGCGCCTTTTGTTCGCCATAGAGACAGGGGGGGGGGGGGGCATGCACGGGGTTGGGGGGAGGGAGGGGGTGGGGCTGTTGGTGGTAATTAGGGATGTAACGATATAGTAACTGCATTGAAAAATATTTTTTTTATCCCACTGCCAGGATCGGAATAGGGTCGACGTTGTGTGTGAGCTTAGCAGCACTCCACTTGCCTCCCAACGTGCCCCAGACTATTCATAAACTCTGGCTTGGGTCTAGGCTTATTATCCCGCCCTCAACGTCTTCACATAATGTACAGTTAATATAAAACGCATTATTCAGGCACATTTCAGCCACCTCTTTTGCTCATTAGGATCACTCTACGCAACGTCATCAAACAGCGATGCGCACTTATGGTAACATCAATCTACAGGCCACGCCTTTTATTTTATTTATTTTTTACCGTGGCGCTAGAGCCAGGGAATATACTTTCAAGAAACAAAGTATATCAATATGTAAACAGCAACAACTGTATCGTTTGTAAGTGTTTTTGGGGGACAGGAAACGGCCTTGTTTCCCAAGTGAAAGAGCGCTATGGTCTATGGTGGCGGTAGCCGACAGCGCCGGGGGTTTCAGTGGTGGTCAATGAGTTCAAATGTATCGTTACACCCCCAGTGGTAATGGTTTTTTTTTTTTGGGGGGGGGGGGGGGGGGGGGGGGGGAGTCGGTAGGATAATAAACAGGGTTTTTGGTCGGTGGTGGATAGGGGTTGGTGGTGTGCTCGGGGCTCGAAGGACGGGACGGGACAAAAATAAAATAAGAAAACAACCGTCCGCCCGGGCCAGCTGGCAGTTGAAGTGGGCGGGGGGTGGGGGGGGGGGGGGGAGATACCTTGGCACATGACGATGGTTGGCGGGCACGGCGTGGCAGGGAGGTGGGGTGGTGCAGGGGGGGAATGGGTAGGGCTGTCACCGTTACACATGGAACTGACCACTCATTGTCACACCAATAATTGCGATTAACTAATTGTGTTTTTTTTTGCATTGAACATAATTGGAACGTTACAATTTGTATTTCCATTTACCTGCTTCGTAATCACAAATTGCACAGGGGGGGAGGGGGGGGCAGATATGACAGATAACTTAAATATACAAAGAAATCACAGATTTCCCTTTTTTATTTCCTTTCCAAAAAAAATGTAGTAGTAGTAGCTGATCTGCTTGAAAATCAGTCGTTTTTCAACGTGGCAACGATTGACGATCACGCAAAGAATAACATATCTCAAATAATAGCGATCAGGCGATCATGTAATAACTGTGAGAGCCCTAAGCATTGGGGGTGGAGGTGGGTGGGTGGGGGGGGGGGGGTTTGGGGGTGGAGGTGGGGGTCAGAGTCATTTAGCTTTGGGCGGTGAGCCGCTGCTCGGTCAGCGACGCCTGGTGGGACACCGTCTTGTTGTCGTGCGCTCGCAGCTTGGACACCACGTCTATGAACGCCAGGCCCTGGACCTCTCTGCTCAGGGGCTCTGCATGAGGAGAGGATGCTATGATCAGATCTGAGATCAGATTCTAAAAAATGTCTTCTATATCCTGACAGTTTTCTGAAAAAGCTATGTTTCTATGTCAGTCGTTCTTCGATTTTTCAAAAATAGCTAAAGCATAACATAAAGCTAACACATTTTTCTTTAGTTAGGGAAAGTTAGCGGAATTTGTGGCAAATCTGCAAAAGAAATGCTTTCCAATAATAGCTTTATTCACAAATGTGTTTATAAAAAGGTGTCTACTGTCGCCTCTCAATTTGTTCCAAGCCAACTCCCTTGGGAAACATTGTGAAAGTTAACAACCTATATAAGGCAAAATGTTTCATTCCACTTCTAGTAGCATGTGACGTGTCAAACTAGGGTTTTTTCATGATTCTGAATACATTGCAAGCATTTGTTTTGCACAAAAAACACTCCTTCGGCTAAAAACGTGACTTCTTTTATGCCACTTTTCCAAATTTGATGACCTCATCACATTGGTGATGACGGCTATGGCCAATTAGTACCTTACATATTTGTGAAAAAAGGTAGTGGTAGATTTGCCACAACTTTCGCCACAAAAATGTCCCTGGTTCTACAGCTTGGTGACCACGTGGTGTCAGAGGATCTGATATCAGGAGACAATTTATAATTTAGGCATTTAGCAGATGCTCTTAATCCAGAGCGATTTACAGTAAGCAAGAACAATGCATGGTAAAGGTAATACATCAAATGTATAGAAATAGTCATCAAGGAATATAAGTAAGCTAAGAACCTAACATCCGTCTAACAGTAGAATATCTGTACAATGAATCTATCAGTATACACTATAGACTAGAGTATGTCTACATGAAATGCTATCTAGTTTAGCCATAGCATACGCCTGTAAGGTCGTCGAGGCTAGGGCAAGTGCTATGGCAAGTGAGAGGAAGGGGTTTGTTATGATTGGTTCTGAGGAGACAACAGGAGAGAAACGGGCTTGTTATTTACAGGTATGCAATATTTCGAGAGGCTGTGCTTTACCGCAATTAGTGGCACGACTGCGTTGCTGCAGGAACGAGCCGATAGGCGAGTTCCGTAGGCAGAGCAAAGGCAGATGAAGGCTGGCTATGCGAGGCTAGAGCAGCCCAGAATCATAGAATGTAATGCACAGTACAGCATGGCTCACCTGATCCCATGACCGAACAGACGAGGATCATAGAGTTGTACTTGATCTCCGGAGCGCTCCTCTCGTCCGACAGCAGTTTGTGAAGCACCGGAACCAGACTGGACCCCACAAAGTCCTTCTCTGCTGCAACTGCAACGACACAGAGAGAGCGAGAGAGAGAGAGAGAGAGAGAGAGAGAGAGAGAGAGAGAGAGATAATGTGCAACGATTGAGAAAACGAATCCACAAGGTCCTTCTCTGCTGTGACTTAATGACAGAGAGAGAAAGAGAGAGAGAGAGACAGCGAGAGAGAGCAAGCAGCATTTCAGAAAACGAATTTTTTTCCTGCCTGACATTGAACCAGTTCAATTTATGTTTCCTAAAAGTTGGTTCGGAAATGGAACCAAAAAATGGTCGCTGGTTCCGTGAACGCACAAAGGTTCCAAGAATCTAGAACGGAACCAGTTGTAGAACCAACGTTCTTATGACCTGAGAGAGAGAGAGAGAGGCAGAGTGTCTCAGGGCAGACACTCTAACCACAAGGCTACTGAGCTGGTTCATGCGTCCTGATGTCATTGTATAATCGTGTTACCTTTGCTTGATGTTCTGTGAATTGCCTCGTCATTGAAATGTACTAACTACGCAAATAAAAGTGCCCTTGCCTTGCCGAAAGTCCTCAGAATTTGTTAAAGGGGCATTCCACTCATTTTCAACATTTTACATTTTACTTTGTCATTAATATACCTTAGAGCTGTAACTGTTGTGTGGAAATAATAAAAAAGTACCCCCCATTCTGTGTTTCCTAGAACTGGAGGTCTGAAAAAAATCATTAACATAGTGAATCACATCACAAAATGTTGAAAATGAGTGGAATGCCCCTTTAAGTCACCGAATCTGGCGTACCAACTGAACTCTGAGATACAATGTCCTTTTTTTCCAGCAGATTGTAGGGTTTTTTAACGGCACAAGAACGTGAACATCGAGCCACAAAAATGATTAAACTATGATTAATCTTAATTAACAAATTACAAGTGTCATTAGTTAGTCACATATCCACCTGGGACCTTACAGATTGGTACTTGTGTGTCATATTGGATGAGAGCTGCTCTGCCTGGCTGTCATCACGGTCTGTCTGCAGAAGCAATGTCATTGCAGAAAATAATCTCCGTGAAGGAAGGAAGGGTGACCTCATTTCTCTGGAACTGGATGTCGTTTGTCAGAAACCTCTTATCTCCATATTAGGGATTGCAATTAATTAATTAATTGATAATTAATACGGGTTTTTTATCTGAGTATCTTAATGTCCCTCAATAATGCATTTAGCTGATATACAGAAAGAATACAAAAGGCATATTATATTCCTTAATCAAATGTTTATTTGACCATTTGAAATACAGGGCCAGGCAATGGCATCTTTGTATGAGGAATAAAATGAAATGTAAAGTGAACTGTCTTGTCACATCACATGCAAAAGCAGAGAGAGAGTTTCTGTGGCTACTAAGGTCGGGGGGACCTTTTTTAACCGGCTCACATGTGTGTTCCACGGCAGACAGCATTACATTCACAGAAAACCACCCAATGATGGAACCTCAGAATTTTAAATTAAAACAGTTTGCCTGCCGGTAATTGTTTAATCCAGGTTACTGGCGCTGCTATTTACGACATTCCCGCCTTTTGTTTTATGTGTTTAATCCGCCGTATTGTAATAAATAAAAATAAACTCTGTCTTTGCCGCGGAGATAGAGACTAGATGGTTTCGTTTTGATGACGAAACCGGAAATCAACACATGCTGTGGGCTGCTAGGGCTTCTGGGAAATTGAGGCCAATGCAAATGAATGGGGTACAACGCCTCATGGAGGCGGGTCTTGTGCTGCGTCTTCCGGGTGCACCAAGATGGTGGATATTGCGATCGGTTCATAACAAACCGAGGAACCTTTTTTCGCCGGATTTTCACGGATCAAAAGCCCAAATAATTCAGCGTATGCTCTAAAGGTAATACAACAATCTCGGCAGCGTAGTGTATTTGATTAAAATGCGGGTTACGCGTTTTAATCAGTCGAATTGTTAATTGTTAACTGTTAAGTATGTAGGTTTAATTGATAAATGTCTTAACAGCGTTTAATCGATTAACGATTAACATCCCTAAACATTTTCGGGCCTAAAATGTATGCTAATCAGTAGGGCTGGTCCAGTTAGGGCCCGTTGAGAACTCTACTCCTTATCCTAACTGTGTGTGTCTTTTCCCTGCTGAACACGTTAAACCTGCCTTTTGTTTTATATGTTTTGATAACTTTTAAGACTTGCAGGGTTTTCCTTGAAGATGGTGACGTGGATGACTCGTTGGTATGATGTAAGCTGAAATCGATGAGTCACTGGCTTGCTTCTGGGAAACTGAGGCATTGGCTACGCCCGTGCTTCCCTGTTCCTCGCTGGTTGTTATCGAACACTATAACAAACCATCGCACCCTGGTACTGATTTAAATAGGTTTAAACAGGTGTAAACAGGTGTCACGGTGCAGAGCGGTTCTCCTCACCCAGATCCTGATTTAAATAGGTTTAAACAGGTGTAAACAGGTGTCATGGTGCAGAGCGGTTCTCCTCACCCAGATCCAGAGCGGCGATGAGGCCCAGAGCGACAAGTGCCTCGTTCTGCATGATCATGTGTTCACTGGTCGCCATGGTTATCAGGTGCTTGACTCCGCCTCCCTGGATGACCGTTCTGACCACATCCTGTAAAAGAACACACACACACACACACACACACACACACACACACACACACACACACACACACACACACACACACACACACACACACACACACACACACACACACACACACACACACACACACACACACACACACACACACACACACACACACACACACACACACACACAAACAATGCCTCGCATTCAGCTTGCTATTGTGAGCTGTGCCATTTTCACAATATTTATCTGTTGAACCGAGTCAAACTAAATGTAACACCTCAACTCCCTACAATTCCAGTGCCTGTCAGGGTGGGAGGTCCCCGGGGGGGAGGGGGGTCCCCAGTTAAAATAAGATTATTATGGAGGGGTTGCTGGCTGAAAAGGTTGAGAAGCACTGACCATTTCCAGGCCTATCTAACAATCATTCAGCGCATAATGAGTCTCTTACTGCCAAAAGACAGGCAGTGTAGCAACAATAAAGCATATAATATAGAATTGTATAATTCCATTCTAATTTTGTGCCAAATGTTTTGCTACACCACCTATCCAAGGGCATGGATCACGCTGCAGCACGCTGTGAGCTTGTAGATCTGTTTTTTTTTGTCACATACTGGTACACATCAGGCTGCAATCACGCTGTCCATTCGGCGAAAAACTGCTTTTGTCTAATGTTATACATCGTCTAATGTTATACATGTTTTGGAAAAGGGTTTTCATTAACAAAATCGATAGCCAAAAACAAAAGCATAGCCAACTAAAACAGCACCCTTGATCAATTCCAGACCTTTTCCCGGACTGAAAAATGTTTTGATTGTTTTTCTTTTTCTTTTCTTTTTTTTTAATATTTCCAGGAATTTCATGACCATGGGAAATGAGATTACTGAAATCTCAAAAAGGTGGGCATAATAAGCTTCGGCTTCAGCCCTTTCCTTTTCGCTCAATCCCTTTTCTGTATGTAATAATGCTGGATAAACCATGACCGAGACAAATAAACTATCTATCTAAAAAAAACTATCTATCTAACCCTGCAGACAGCAGTCTGCCATGACACTGACCTTAGACTTGCTGTGTCGGATCAGGGCAGACAGCAGTCTGTTGGACTCTCCCATCACCCCGGCGTGGTCTTTGGCTTCACACCACTCCACCAGCCTCTCCACCAGCTTCCCGTTGGTCCCCAGCTGGTCCGCCGCCTCGGCTGAACGCACACGAGACAGGGGGGACGGACGGACGTTAAAGGGACATTTCACCGCTGGAAGAAACTGCTGTCACTCAATGTTAACACATTACACAATACTGCATGTAACATTACCTTGCGTGTCTATGAGCATGCGCAGCGTGCCCAGCAGTTTGAACTGGACCGGAGGCATCTCGGACTGCAGGAACTTCAGCACCACGTCCGACACGCCGGCGGACAGCATCTTGGACTTGTTGACCACTGTGACGAGAGAGACGGGACACATCATCAGGGATGGGCAATGAAACGGTCATCACATCGGAATTGGCCGATAGTGGCCTTAAAATGCAAAATCGGTATTGGGTCGATATCTAAATAATATATCGGTTTCATTTAATTTTATAATAATTATGTTGAAAAATGAAATAAAAAAGCCTGAAAAAACCTTTTGTGATGATGAAGGCTGCAATTATATCAGTGTTTTCTGGGGAAGCTTTCAAGTCAACAAGTTGGAACATTTTTAAATAAAAATACTACGTTAAAGCTGTTGATGTTGGGATATGGGCCAACATTTCAATAACGGTGCATCCCTAGGTTTGGAATAAAGAGACATTGCTTTTTCAAATTCAGTGTTTATAAGCCTTTTTTCAGAATGGACAAAATTATATATTTTGAATACAGAATTAAATCATATCTGTTATATCGGTTATCAGCTATATCAGCAATTAATTATATCAGACATCGATAGAATATCGCCAAAATGTCTCATCGGTACATCCCTAAACAACATACAAACATTCATTCAAAAAACCCCAAAACACAGTTTACATTAGAGCAGTGACAAGAAACGGGAAACCACAGAGCTCAAAACACCCCACGTACTGTAACTACAACTATACCAAACCATTATTAGACCAAGAGAAACATAACAATTATACCCCAGACAGACAGACAGACAGACAAAAGGGAGGGCTATCTCTATAAAAAAGTAAATATAGGCTTTGCGAGGTAGCAGCACTGTGTGATTTTGTGAAGAACCACAGCAGTGCGTTTTGGTTAAAAATACCTCTAGTATTAGAGGCCGTGTTTGTTGCAAAGCATGCGGCGACAGTGTGAGGATGTTAAAAATGGATTGTGAAGTCATGAGAGATATACTTTCAACCACGGGGAGAATGTGCAACGTTAAAAATGGACCGTGGGTTGGCAGAGGAAGAAGTAGTGTTGACTGTTCCATTTTTCAGGTGTATAAAAATAATTTGAAAATAGCAGTCTAGAAGCTCACAGCTTGTATATCTGCTATTTTCAAATGTATGCTGAAGTGGTTAATGCATGTTTTGTAATAATAATGAAAAGTAGTAACTAAAGTCTTCAAATAAATGTAGTGGAGTAAAAGTACAATATCTGTCTCTGAGATGTAGTGGAAATTGGAAATACTCAGGTAAAATACAAAAACCTCAAAATTATAATGTACTTAATTTCCACCACTGAGAAACATATTCATGATCAAAGCAGGACAAAAGGAAGAAGACATTGTTGCAAGATTATTCTGTAAGGCAGGGATTCCCAAACCTTCGCATTATTTAAGCCTCCTTTCAACAATAGTGAACACAGGAACATCCATCCAGGTCTCAATGGATTAACCACTTTTAAACCGTGAACTTGATCTGAGTTGGCCAGCTTGGCCAGCTTTTTCACCCCATCTACTGCGTGCTGCACAGTGGCAGGTGTGGGTATATCTCACCAGGTATGGCCAGGTTCCTCAGGGCGCTCAGCGCTGCGTGCTGCACAGTGACGTTGCCCTCCTCCACGTGTCTGTCCAGGAGGTCCAGCAGCTTCTGGACGATGCCGGTGTCCACCATGTGGATGCAGTTCCCGTCTGAGAAGACAGGGGGCGAGAAAGAGAGAGAGAGACCATATGACACACATACACACACAAGACGCACAAGAGGACACAACATTTGATATACGTATCCAATTTGGGGGTCCCCCATCTGAAAAAGTTTTTTCTTTTCAGAAGAGAAGATCTGTGATAAAACATCAACACAATGGGAGGGCGGCGGGGAGCGTCATTAGACCAGCAGTAAATTAGTTAATCGTCAAGCTAAATTTGTAATCGTTGACAGTCCCAATCCCCGAGCCAATGACAGAAGAGAAGAGGGCGGTCTTACTTACCGTTGCGGGCGAAGTTTGCGATGGCCAGCGCCCCCGCCAGCTGCAGCTGGTGGTTGTGGGACGGCACCCAGGACAGC
Organism: Protomyctophum parallelum; assembly: GCF_964188405.1. Lineage (NCBI taxonomy): Eukaryota > Metazoa > Chordata > Actinopteri > Myctophiformes > Myctophidae > Protomyctophum > Protomyctophum parallelum. Next base: position 34,108,203 of record NC_139716.1, read on the forward strand.
ACCCTCTGGAACACGCTGCCTTTGCCCCCCTCGAAAAGCTTCTGCATGGACTCGTCTGTACAGAGACATGAACGAGCACTTTCAGATGTTATCTCCATATTTAATGTCCGTCACCAGCTGTTGTCGACACCATTCAATGCAGCCAGTATGGACATTTCCACATACTGACGTTGTTGTCAGCCATTGTTCGACGTGGTGTTGGCCGTGTAGTCCGACTAATACTAACCTAGTCCGGCTAAATCTAACCCCAACTCTAACCCTAAGCTAAGTCTTAACTGGCGACGTAATTCCCTTAACCATGCCATGTAAATCAGTTTCACGATGTTGCGATAATGAGTCTCCCAAAGACAGGCAGTGTAGCAACAAGAAAGCATAGAATAGTATAATTCCATTCCAAATGTCTTTGCTACACCACCTATCCTAGGGCATGGGATCACGCTGCAGCACGTTGTGAGCTTGTTCTGTTCGGTTTTGTGAGGCATCATACACACGTATCAAACAAATGTTCTGTGTTCCATCTGTTACCTTATTTTATCTTCGTCGCCATAAAAGGAACAGCCAAAATCTGCAAACCTCCGCTCACATGCACGTGTCTTTAGTGACTTTATGGCTCATAAAGACCATGTTCGGAGATTAATGTCAAGCCCTGCACCATCAGGTCTTACCTCCCAGTAACAGCAGCACCATCAGGTCTTACCTCCCAGTAACAGCAGCACCATCAGGTCTTACCTCCCAGTAACAGCAGCACCATCAGGTCTTACCTCCCAGTAACAGCAGCACCATCAGGTCTTACCTCCCAGTAACAGCAGCACCATCAGGTCGGAGGCCGTCTTCAGCTGGGCCACGTCCTCCTCTCGGTCCCCGTCCACGGTTTGGGCCACCACGTCCAGAAGACACTCCACCAGGCCGGCCTCCACCAGCTGCAGCTTGATCACGTCTGCGTGGAGGAGGAGAGGAAGGGGTTGGAGGCAACAGGCCATACGTTAAGGCAGTGGGTTTTCAACCCTTTCCATTTCAAGGCCCATTATGTATTCGTCAGTTGAGCCACGGACCAGCATTTGATGAGGTTTCGCCTCTCAGACCCAAAACTAAAGAATATCTTCGTATCGTTGGATAATATTTCGTCCACAATTCCATGCTGTATTGATGTGATGCCATTTCGAGAGATAACAGGCAAACCTTGATCAACACAGCAATTCTACTACATCCTCGATTATGTAGATTTCTAAATTAAGTAATGCAAGTAATTTAGTGATTTAACTCTTGAAACCAAATGGACCTGCGTGATTTTTGATTATCGTTCACAAAGTACCATGTCAGACTATCTGAGTGGTGTACGGTCTCCGTAGGGACATTACTGCAAAGAGCTGTAATTCTATTAGTCATTGCATTTGTCATCGCAATGAACATGTAGTAAGGAATGTCACAATAGGCAAGGAAATGTCAAAAATAAACATAATACATTACATATACACATAATATTGACGATGTGTTGTCATGGGCGTCGAAGAGGCCGAATATTTCTCTTTTTGATACTGTATGTCACAAGATGAAACGATGCACGTTATTTTGTTGAGAGTTCATTATCACGCCCGACACAGGAATTTCATCGGGGGGTGACAAATCAGGCTAAAATCGGGCTTAAAATGCGTACATGCCTTAAGGGTCCATTTGGTTTCATTTTACACTATCAAGAGGTAAAGATCTATAAGGGTCCATTTGGTCCACTCTCTTAGCTGGGGACCACCTGGAACCCACCAGTGACCACTGGTGGTCCCCGGACCACTGGTTGAACACCACTGCGTTAAAGCATCTGGGTGGAGGAGGGAGGGAGGGGGAAGACACACAGGTCATACGTTAAACTCTAGGTGCTACATCTTGTGCTACCCCTTACCCTGTATCCCTAAACTTCTTCATTTTACTATCTTGAATATATTTTTTTTAGCCTAACTCTGAAACTAAAATTTTAAACCATTGTGACAACCAGCGAAATGGTCCTCAAATTGGCTTGCTTCTCAAATTCTGCTACTGCATCTGTGGCAACATTTGGCGCAGGCTCACGAATATAGCAACACGCACGTGCGCAAGCGCAGACAGAGAGTGGCTGACACAGTTTGAAAAACAGCAGATGAAAGCGTGTAGGCGATGCCGTTTGGCTAGCCATGAGGCTGCAGTTTGCAGGCTACAGATAACTCACGCACGCACGCACGCACAAACGCACGCACACTCCTGCGGAACCCCGGTCCACTGTGGACCCCCTGGTCCACTGAGGGGTCCCTGGCCCGGCCGCTTCAAACTGATTTGCACTAGACAAGCAGATAAGCTGCGTTCGTTCACTTTCAGAAGATAAGCATTGTTGCATCGTGTGCGTGAGTGGACACGCTTTGATGTGATTCACATAATTAAATCTCATCCAGACCTTTTCCAGTGATGACTTTTTAACCTCTGCTACTACCTCCATTTCCAGGAGGTCAGCTGACTCGGGGGCAAAGCTGCTAGCTGTCCTCACAACTAAGCTCAGACTCTTATTTTTTTCAAACATTGTTTTACATTTTCCATACTTTTCCAGCCTGGAAAAGTATGAAATGTAATCCCTCACGATAATGAAAACCAACAACAAAACAAGCGACCTACCGTTTTCCGCCAGAGGAGCGAGGACCTCGAATATCATCTCCTTCTTCTCGTGTTCGGACTGCTTCTTGAATAGCTGCACCAGCTCCTCTGCGATGTTTGTGGACGCGAACTGCTCTTTGCTGGACTCTGAAAACACATCGACCACCGGCAGAAAGACATTCATTCTGCACTGCTTTGGTATGGGTTTTACCAGGACAAAACTTACTGTTAGATGGTTATTGAAACTAGACTGATATATCAATTTCCCCGATATATCGGCCATTATTTGACTTTTTTGTCATCAGCAATTATGCTTTAAAAAATTCCAGAAATAATCAAACATGTGGAGCGTTGTGAGCAGGCGCAGATTTCTGATTATCTGGCGACGCGAGACTAGCATCGACCTAATCTGACTTGTTGGTAGTGGATGCACTAAACAAAACGTATAGGGCATAGCAGTGGCGGCCATTTTGTGGTTCCATAAATCAAAAGCCCATTCTTTTTTTTTCCCATGGAGATTTCCAGAAATATAATTATTTAAATTATTCTTATATAATATATAAAACCCACTGGCTTTAAAATAATTGTATTGGTTAAGTATACAATATACTAAGTATATAATATACTTAAGTATATAATATACTTAACCAATGAAAAGTATTAACAAGAGCTTGTGACTAAATAAAAACCACATTATGGATCCATTGGATCACGGCTTCTTTCTGCCTTTTCCTGTAAAAGTAACGGATTTACTGTAGACAAGATTCAAGCCGTTTATATTCTTAAAAATCTGAAGGTTTTTCCGCACCGAGCTCGGCCAGGTTTCCGAAGGCGATGAGACACATGTCGGTCAGTGCCGTGTTGTTGGAGTGGAGTCCCAGCAGTTTGACCAGGGTGGGGATCACGCCCATGTTGATCAGCTGAGCCTGGAGGGAGTCTGGAGGGACCCGCACGCAGACAGAGACACACACACACACACACACACACACACACACACACACACACACACACACACACACACACACACACGTGTTTCTTTTCGACTAGTCTGTGACTGACTGAAAGGTGTTGAGGTGATACCAGGATCACCTCGACACCTTGATTACAATTAATGAACGATTATTAAGCGCACTGTGAAAATGGCAGATCTAGAAGCTCGCAACGTGCCGTGATGCATTGCGTTGTGAGGTTGTACAGTAAGTAGATCAGCGATTTTTTAACGTCAACATTATACACGATAAAGTATACTACAGTGCTTAAGTAGTTCAGAAGATAAAATCTATTACAAGAAGTTATTTGTGCTCATTTGTTGAAATATTTTTTTTTAAATAAAACAGCTTTGGACATATGTTTCCACCCGACAGAGAGGATATTATATTCTTTGGGATGTGCATCATATGATGAAACTGTGAACTCTCAACTTTTAAACGTTTTCATAAGTTTGATATCTCCCACATGAAGAGCCACTAGAGTCTCAATCCAACCAGTCACTAATACGGTTGTCATGATAATTGCGATAAGCGATTTAATTATGTTTTTTTGCATTGAACATTGGAACGTTACAATTTGTATTACTGTTCTCCTTTTAGGCTTCGCAATCACAAAATGCACAGGGCAGATATGACATAACTTAAATATACAAAGAAATCACGGACACATTTCATATATATTTTTTCATTCCAACATGGAAACAATTGATGATTGATCATCTCAAATTATTGTGATTAGGTGATTATGTAATAATTATGACAGGCCCACCAACAGTACAGCTGTAAGAATCCAGAGAGAGAGAGAGCGAGAGAGGTTAACAGATATAAGAAGGTTAAGGTTAAGGCAACCCATTGAATTATCATGACTGATCTGTGAAATTGTATTAACAACAAAAAGCAAAAAGGATGAAGCAAGAGACGTTCTCGGACAACGAAACAAACACACACAGCGAGCCGTTTTCAATTCACGGAACCCCCGGGGTGTACAAATGGAACCAAATGTACTTGTCGTTAACAAGGCTACATGTTTGGTTCCATTTGTACACTCTCTGGCCCCTTTTCCACCAGGGTTGAACCGCTTTGGTTCTTTTTTTCCCGCCGCCTAATATTGAACCAGTTCAGAGTGTTGAATTGGTTCAGAATTGGTTCAGAACCCTCAAAGTTGTAGTTGTACAAATATTTTAAATAGTTTAAACCAATAGTTAAATTTTTCTTACAAGAGGGCTTCCACCTTTTAAGTGAATGCTCTCAAGACCCTCCCTCCCACTTAACTGAACCGACTCCCACCCTGTCATGCATGTCTTGAGAAAGGTTGGACAAATCTACCCCCCCCAAAAAAAGAAGCACCACCAACACCAAAACCGACACCAAAAAACAAAAAGAACAGTGTAGAATGTATCTCCCTGGTCACTGGTCACAAGTGACAGAGGAGAGGAAAGCATTTAGTTAATTAAGACATACAGTAAAGTACAGTATATGGATGAGTCAGAGGTACAGTAGGTAAGAGTCAGAAACACAACACAGGAATGCGGAGGGTGAAATAATCGAGTAGTAGAGCAAACAATCTCCAAAATAGCGCCACAAGATAGTTTATCGATGTGGACTGGATAGCTTTTGTTATCCCACGATCTTTGATCAAAATCCACAGGAATTTCTACAGACAAACTTTGGACCAATATCACCAATGTTGGGCTTTGTTTAAGTTTAAAAATGAAGGTTTTATGAGCCAATGAAAGTGGCACTGTCGAGCAGCCTAATAAGGCCAATCACAATATAACTGCAGCTAGTCAGCGGTGTTGTTGAGCAGCCTGCACCGCTCAGTTCACACAGGTGTGATTTTTCTTATCGATTGACCCCGTCTCATCGCTGCTTGCAGCTACATTTTAATTTGAATCCTTAAAAGTAACAGTTTCCACAGGTTTCCACATGAAAGAGACGATATAAACTGGTTAATTTGCAGCTCAGCTATCTGTGATCTCGATTGATTGTGGATGGACGCGTTTATGGCTGTTTGTAAATCCACATCCCCTCGCGAGCGGTTGCTGCCGCAGTGCCCTGGCCTGCACTATCACAGACCCCAGACAGTGAAAAGCCATATCTCATCCACCGCCATGCAGACAGTCAGATGGATCATCCTGTCAGCACAGGGTGCCAGCAGGGCCTTGGCAGCCACTTTGAGGCTGTCATATTACATAGCATGCTTACTGCTAGCCATAGCACTCCTAGTTGCTGTCATAAAGGAAGGCCACCCACCACAAGCTGCTGTGAAAATATGCTTCTATGGGACAGTGGTTCTCAAACCTTTATCGTGCTCCAAAAATTATATGTACCGGTATGTGGCCGCCCCCAGCTCTTATTCTGAAGTTGTTATGACGCCGTTCAAAGTATAGTATAACCAAGTGGTCAACCACAATCCACGTGGATTAAACACAAGATTTTAGTCAAAGTTCATATATTCACGATATGAAAACCATATACTGTGACTTAAACAATCTACACGCTTTGGAAGTATGTTAAAACTCTTGGAACCTCCGCAGCATTAGGTGATTAGCTTCACTGTGTGCAAGCAGGTGTTCCCCTTATGTGCAGCTGTGCACCCTTGACAGTGGGGGGAGGGGGAGGGGGGTGTAAATCTGTTTTTGTTTTTCAGGGAGTGCCTGGTAGGAGACCGTCTCCTATTGAGTATCTTATTGATCGATGATGCGGTCATCAATCACAGGTTTAGGAATGTAACAAAACAAAACAAATCTCTATGAATTCAATGCACCAATTGATAGCCAGAAAATAAGTATATATATTTTTTTCTGGGTGAACTACTTTAGATTATCAAAGCGTTATTATTGGCGTTGCATTAGGCACATTAGCAGTTGTTTTTCTGCAGGGTTAAGTGGAGGATTCGTTCATCATGTACCATTATCATTGTTATAGTTCAGTGAGGATTTGTTCATTACCATTGCTACAGTTCATCGGTGAGGATTCGTTCATTACCATTATTATTGCTACAGTTCATTGGTGAGGATTCGTTCATTATTTACCATTATCATTGCTACAGTTCATCGGTGAGGATTCGTTCATTATTTACCATTATCATTGCTACAGTTCATCGGTGAGGATTCGTTCATTATTTACCATTATCATTGCTACAGTTCATCGGTGAGGATTCGTTCGTTATTTACCATTATCATTGCTATAGTTCATCAGCATGCCACAAAAGACAGTCAACAGCTTCTGATTGGCCGGCTCAGTATCTAGGTAGAGGGACTTAATGTGATTGGCTACTATCTGAGCCCCGCCCTCCTGGTCGACCGCAGTCCTGCCCTCATCTGCAAAACAAAGAGGTTCAACACAACAGGCAACAAATCAAACCACAAAACAAAGGGGTCAACACAACAGGCAACAAATCAAACCACAACGAAAATAAAATAGTTAGGAATGCATCGACAGTGGTGGGGAAAAAGTACTCACTCAAGTGTCAATACTGCAATGTAGAAATACTCTATTACAATATATGAAAAGATAGCCTGATGAAGGCCGAAACGTTGCAGTTTTTTCACTGCATTTGAAGACAGTGTGCGGGTGTTTGTTCTTTTTCATTGTCGGGCAACTTACCCTCTCCTACGCACATGTCGCCTGTAGGTGTGCAAAAGCCTTGCTTTTTAAATGTACTTGAGTAAAAGTACAAAAGTATTGTTATCAAAATGTACTTAAAGTACCAAAAGTAGAAAGTACTCATTATGCAGAATGTCCAATTTCAAGTTTTCAAATGTATAAAGAATATTTTGAAAATAGCCGACCTACAAGCTCACAATGTGTCGCATTGCGTTGCATTGTGAGCTTGTAGATCTGCTATTTTCAAATGGCCGAAATGTATATAAGGCTGACGTGGCAGATCTTTGTGTGTTTTGTAATCTACAAAGTAACTATAATGACTAAAGTTGTCAAATAATTGTAGTGGAGTAAACGTACAATGTTTGCCTCTGGAAAAAGTAACTCCTTCAGTGCCACCTGGTGGTCACCAGTTTAGGCTCTGAGTGCCAATTCTCCCATTATAAAAAAAGAGAGGACGTTTAAAAAAATAAAAAGTAAAAAAAATAAAAAAATGAAATTACGTCTTGTCGTCTTTGGCACCCATTGCAAAGACGTCGGGATTACGGGATTACGTCCCTGGCACTTAAACTTTACTTTCCACCACTGTAATTAGGAATCCATATATCGGTGCCGGCTGATATTAGCCGTTAACGGTCAATATCGGTGTCGGGGAAATAAAGCTTAACCGATGGCAGTAGCCGATATTTATCTGTTGTTGATAAGCATACATTTTGCACGGGCTATGTTGGTGTTTTTGTTATCTGCAGCCTACCAAGCTGTATTCTGAATATTTATTTCTTATAATGAAGATGAATTTGTTTCCCTGGCACAAAAGGGGGAAATAGATCAAATAATAACACAAAAAAAACCAAATAAACTAATCTGTATCAGTATTGGCTAAATTGTAAATATCGGTATCGGCCAAGAATTTACATATCGATGCATCCCTAAAAACAAAATTATACGAAAAATAAATAAAACTAATTGGACAAAGACACAGCCTGAAAGAAATTAAAATGAAGGTTAAGCAAGCAAGTAAAAACAACAACCCGGTCTCATCCGAACACGGTGAAATAGCATGGATTGGCATTTCCGCAATCCGTACATACACGCCTAGAAAACCCCAAAATCCGTACGTACATATTACACTGAAATCCTCCCCATACATAGACTGTGATGGAGGGGCGTCGTCTCTACCGAACTTGAGCCACAAGAGACGCCACCGAGCGCACTAAAGCGCACAAGTTGCCGCGTCGAGTGTTGCGAAGTTCAGTAGAGCTGACTCAGGCTTCACTCACACCTTTCGATCTAGCATACAACATTGATGAATGCTAGATGTAAACAAAGGGTAAGTGTCATGGCCGCCCCAATGCATTTCCAATGGAAGTCACATGGTTTGACACAACATTTTTGTTGTACGGCTTTCGGCTGTGTTTCGACTGCCCCCCTCCCCCTCATACAACAAAAATGGTGTGTCAAACCATGTGACTCCCATTGGAAATGCATTGCGAGCTTGCATCAGTAAACAAGTCTCATGCATCATCTATACATCAATCTGTTGTGAAGGTGTGAGTCAGGCATCAGCCCCGTCCGAGGTGTAACCCAATAGCACAGAATGTGATGAAACTCTCCCAAACACGGAGAAATAGCACGGATTGGCAATGGGGTTTTCTAGGCGTCAGTGTACAGAAGTGCAATCCGTGCCATTTTGCAGTGTTTGGGTGAGATCGGGCTCAAAACAAACATTGAAATCAATATCAAATATAGGGGTGTGAAGAAGTCGATATCAAACAATCGCGTATGAAGGTTGTAGAACACAGCAGCAACTTATTTGTAGTGTATTCTAAATGTCAGAAAATGTTTTTCACCCAAAAGGAAAGGTATTCCATACGACCTCCTCCTAAAAAAAGAAAAACTGTATTCTGGTGCTGTGTAGAACCTGTGGCCTGATATCAAGCCAGACATATAAAATCATTAAAATTGTATATTATGTAAGCATGCCCTCTTATCTGTCGATTACCCCTCTTCATCGGGAGGAGACCCTTTCAGTTTTTAAGGGACCAAGCCCGTCCCCTTGTTCTTGTCTGTTTTTTCTTCTCCTCCTTGTTTTCCGCCAAAAATAGCAGTTGAACTGTGCAGTTGGGACTCGGTTTTCGCAAAACTTGGCAATATGGTAGAGGGTGACGATGCGAAGCCCACAACCATTGGCCAAAGGGTGGCGCTATAGCACTCAATTGAAAATGCAAACTTTGAACACGCATAGTAAATGGTAAATGGTGCATTTATATAGCGCCTTTATCCAAGGCGCTTTACAGAGATTGTGCATTACATTCACCCATTCACACACACATTCATACACCGATGGCAGCGGAAACCATGCAAGGCACCAACTAGCACATCGGGATCAATTAGGGGTTCAGTGTCTTGCTCAAGGACACTTCGACAGTAACTCTGGGGGAGCCCGGGTTCGAACTGGCAACCTTACAGTTACCATCCAGGCACTCTACCCCTGAGCCACCGCCGCCCCATAGCTCATGAACCGTTTGACCATTGGCAATGAAACTTCGACACACATGCCGAACAAGTATCATGCTCTTACTTTTGACCTCTCACCTATCACCCGCCATTTTGAAAAGAAACGGTTAAATTCTGTCTCCTTTTTTCATGGATTTCTTTCCATGGATTTGAGGGGGGAAAAAGCTGCAGATACAAAATGTGGGGGTCCTAGACATGAACATGTTTGAAAGCCCTTAATGTACTGAGCATGCTCCAAACTTCCCACTGTCACATCGATGGAGCTCGACGGCAGGCATCAATAGGACATCACCACCTTTATTCATACTGGGGAGTACAGTCGAGGGCGAGCCTTCATTTCCAGTGTACGACACAATCCAAACCCATTACATCACATTTTGTACATGATGATATTCCAATGCAGAATAATGCAATTCATCATGGTGATGACTGGGGGGAGGGGGGGGGTCATGACTCACTGAGTCTTTGTGCTTTCTCATCTCACAGGCTTCCACTGGACGTGATTGCAGACCCCTGCTCAGAATACGTATTACGTGGAATTCATCACATTTATCACTTCAGTTTAACCACTAAAACCCTCTATACTTAGTAAGACGGAGCACCAAACCTCCTCGCTAAACATTTGTCTAGTAGTGTGTCTCAAGTCTGAAAAGGTTGGGGATGCCCCCCCCCCATCGGTCTTGACATATACTGTACCTCTCCTCATTCATTCCAGCTGCCACCACACTGTGTGCAGACTAGAGATGGCCTTGGACGGCCAAGCAGGGAGACACAATCAGTCATGCCTCGCTCCGTTTTTTTCCTTTCTTTTTTTTATGTGGCTTTGCTGCAGTGGAGTTTACCCTTCATGTAGGCGAGAGAGAGAGAGAGAGGGGGAGAGAGAGAGAGAGAGAGAGAGGACGAACCGTTTCCACAGACCAATTGAAAATAATGTTATAGTTTACGTTTAACCACTCTGGGGCGGAGGGGGGGGGGGTTCTCATCACAAATAGCATATTTACAAGCTTGTAGATCTGCTGTTTTCAATGAAGAGATGTGGTTGTAGATCGAAAATTCACACCCGTGTGAACTGAGACGCTCTTATCATCATATATCACATTCCAATGCTCAGCCAATGAAATCTTCACAAATGTCATTCCGGCCAATCACATTTTGCGTCTTCACTTTTCTGTCCTCGCGTTTGTCTTCAATGTTTGACACGATAAGCTGGGCATAGCCCCTCAAAAACGTGTGCAACAAAGTGCTATTTAGGTCAGTATAGTAGATACTGAAGTGATATTGATAAATTCCACATATTATCAAAGTGTTCTGAGGCACCCCTGGACTTGCGTCACACAGCACCCACTTTGTGAACCATCGCGTAGCCAGCCTTCAAACTCTAGACTCTAGGCCCGCCCCAAAGTTATTAGTGCAGCCGGCGATGCAGTGGCTATTTTCAAGAAGCGATTTGATTTAGAGGGAAACACTGTCTTGTATAGACCAGACCTGTGGGGTCCCGTTGAACTCTGGAAACCTCATATGCCCAAAACGGATTCAAATTCAAAAGTATCAAAAGCTGCAGATCTATAAGCTCAAATTGCACATCGTTGCTGCTACTTTTGATGCTTTCGTGCAACGCTGTAGTATGACCAAGTTGGACGTTAATTAACGATACAGAGTTTAACCCAAAACTACAGCCACACAATGTTAATAGTATTTGTAGTAGATAACAATTTGAAATTTGCATGCACCATATGGCCAGAAACAAAAGTAAGTCTGGGTGTTTCACTAGGATTTGACTGGATCTGAAAATATGCTGTACCGTCCAGAAGCAAAGATTTGAGTTAAAAAATGTTTGCTGTGAAAGAATACATTCAAAGATTTGCACACGTTTTCACGATTTACGAGCTTGTAAATCTGCTATTTTTCAATAGTGGTTAATGTTGTTAAACGCTAATGGCACAGATGTGTTCCAGGTCTTAATGGGTTAGAGTAGTTAACCATATTGAACACATGCAGCATTAAGGACGGACAGACACAGCTCTTGTTCCATGTCCTTTATAGGTTAGATTCTATGACACCCCCCCCCCCCCCCCCCTCCTTTTTAACAAATGTCTGATCCCCTTTCCTGTCACACATACCACTGACATCCACCACCGTGCTCCACAAGATGAACTATGCTACAGAAAATGACAGCTGCAATGAAAAGTGTCCTTGTGTAAAGATGCAGGGGGTTAGACAGGCATTAGTTCGACACCCTACCCCAAACCCAACCTCACAGGGAAGGTACGGGTGAGTCTTAACCGGCAACGCAACGCATGTCGGCCCTCGCTATTCATTTCAATAGAAGTTGCTCAGTGGCGTTTTGAATCACCCGGAAGACTGCCGGAAGTATAATTATAACTCAATGGCTCGAGCGAGCGGAAGTTTAGCCTAGCCTAGCCCGGATCTCAATTTTGAGGTCCGGGCTTACGCACGTGATGTCATGAACGTCCGTCCACCTCCATGAAAGTGCTGCAATTCCACACCAACCCCTCCCCAGTAAAAGTGTCCTTGTGTAAAAGATGCAGCCACCATCCCCTCCCCAGCAGCTAGCTTAACTAATTCACATTTCAAGGATGAGTAGACAAGTTTTTTCTTTCTTTACACTAGATGGCCCTCAGACTGACCTATGCTCCACCATTCAAGCCCCAGTGAAGCAAGGAACAAGGAAACCACGTGGACGCAAAGATCGCCTCCCATCCACTTTCATGTTAGAGAACTTTCTAGAGCGTTCGTATCTCTCTGCCTGTATTGTTACACTTTTGCAGCGACCACCATTCCATTTTCTATTGGCTCTAACTATTGAATAGATTGACTCCAACGTTAGCTGATATCTTCCCACCCCTTCATCTCGGGGTCGAATCCCAGATTTCGATTCTAATCAAAACAAGCATTATTGACGGCCGGTCACGTCGCGGTAAAATAATGCATGCCTCCGGTGGTCCGCGGCCATAAGATTGCTTATCCATGAGCTAACTTCCGGTATTTATTTCCCCTGAAAAAGGCTCATAAGGCTCCAATACCCTCGGCACATGAATGGACGCAGACTGAAACAACGGTGGCAAAAAAGTGTTAAATGTGTGGAAACTAATATACCATTCCTGTCGGGCAGAAACATCTTATCTCCATATTTTAACATATTGTGGGGACATTGCATCGTCTCGACAATATTTATCACCATATCGCCCACTCCTAATTCAGGGAATACAGTGACAAGCCAGACACCCAAACCCAGGGCTTAAAGCAAAAGAAATCCCAAGACTGAAAAATTTTTTTTGCAAAGCTGCGCTGATCTCATTAAATGACCCCTATGAAATCCTCAGGACTGGAATCCGTCCCCAGGACTGAGGACTCTTTAAGCCCTGCAAACTCCATGGCAGGAATCTAGCAGATCCATAAGCTCACAGCGCACGGCGATCTGCCATTTCCAGCCAACGCTTTCCGCACAGTAACAGATAAGTCCCGGGGGACTTTGATTGGTTACGGTGAGGGTTCCTCCATGCGGCAGGAAGGCTATGCTACTTACGGCTGTCGTAGCAGATGTTCCCCAAGGCGCGGCCCGTCTGCAGCAGAACCTCCTGGTCCAACGAGCTGAGGAGCTGGACCAGCGGCGGGATGAGACCGGCCTCCACGCACGGACTCCTCATGAACTCTGGGGAGGGAGGGAGAGAGACACAGACAATATGTCAGAGAGAGAGACACAGACAATATGTCAGAGAGGATGAGACCGGGGTCCATGCACGTACCCCAAATGAACTCTGGGGGGAGGGAGAGAGAGAGAGAGAGAGAGAGAGAGAGAGAGAAATTATGTGGTTTTCAACTATTTTCCTATCAAGGTCCATAATGTATTCTGCATTTGAGCCACGGAGCACCATTTGATGACATTTAGCCTCTCAGACCCCAGATTTAATGCCGATATCAATATGATGACCAATTAATTGTGCATCCCTAACAGAAACAATGGCAAAAAACTTTGATAGAAACAAAACAAAGACGGTAGTGGTGTGTACGCCATTGTCTGACATAACAGAACTGCCCTGATGGATACAAATGAAAAGAAAGAAGAGAACTGTCTAGAGGGAGAAGTGCTTTTAGCACAGCACAGCGTTTGGCTACCTCCAGAACCTCCAGACGTTTCCGGGAGCGGCCGCAGATAAATAAATGCCAGTGTGCTTTGTGCCAAGCTCTGGCACACTGGCACAGTGGTGCCAAGCCCTGGCACAGTGGTGCCTGAGTCATCATTAGCTCAAACAAAGCCCATTTACTACAACAAGTAGTAGTAGAAATACATTTCTCCATATCTTCATTGACACCCTAGTTTCAGCTCAATTGGTAGCTTTTAGGAAGGCCACTCGACCTTCTGTATTTCTGTCATCATGTTACTGATTTCCATTTCCTGATTACTCATTTCCATACAAAAGTACAGTATTTCTTCGCTTTTGTTTTTACATTTATGTTTTAAGAATGCATGCATGTGCAAATAAAATCAACTAAACTAAATAGTCTAGTAGCTGGAGGGGGTTATCATGCACCCCCCGGAAATATACTTCTAATCACTGTTTTCTTAGGGAAAGAATATGCTAAAAATGATGAGCTATGTTAACGAGTTATGTTTTCATTGTTTAATCCACGTTTTTAATCAGTTTTAAGTCAACGGGCAATCCACCGGACAGAATGGGATATGAGACGTGTTTTGATGACGTCATCGCAAAAAAGGTCCGTCGTGCCGGCGTGCAAAGGGTTCTGGGAAATTGAGTCCCATTGTTTACAATGGCGCATTTGCCGGAGGGACAAGCCGTGTGCCGAGCGGGCTGTTGTTGTGATCACCGCTATGGAATACTTTTCAACACTACAACAAGCGATTACACCGTTTTAAAGTGGATTTTAGCTGCAGACGCCATGAGCACAGACCAGCAGTGTCAGGTACTGAGGTACAAGGCAGGCATGCTATGGAGAATATAGGGATCAAGCCCCGGCCATGAGAGGAAGCGTTCAAGCCAAATGCACATGCTGGCCGATCTGAGGTACTGCAGCTCGAGCCGAACTGGGCCTAAAACACTTGCACGCACGCACACGCACGAATGCACGCATGCACGCACACATGCACGCACGCACTATATGACTAAAACCAGAGCCATAGAGTATAGATAGAAAACAGCCTGGTCACGTGGTTCATGTATGCGCGCGAGCCCATAGACAATGAATTCCGTAACCGTCCGGTGTCCCTATTCGCCAATAGAAGTCTATGTAGAAGAGCCACCATTGGACTGGCACTATGAGTGAACGGAGTTGTCGTAACTCTGTCTTACTCTATGGCTCTGACTAAAACTAAGAAAAATGTGTCAACAAATAAAAACTAGACTAAAATGTTAGGGCGGGACTAGTGGAGAAGACATCCAGTAGAACTAAAAGACGAGTCATCTTATGCAAATCTACAAGCAGATCTTCTATTTTCAGCATGCAACCAAGTGTAAAGTCAAGCATTACGACGACATCAAGGCACCGACAAAATAAGTCGACTAAAACCTAGAGTAAAACTAAAACAATTCAAATGACTAAAACATGTTCAAAAGACCCATGACTAAAATTAAATCAAAATCCGCTTGTCAAAATCAACACTGCTCACCGTTTTTGGCCAGCTCCGCGATGATGTTGGCTACTTTGGGGGTACAGGACGACTGGGGCGCGGTCAGCAGCACGGGCAACAGAGTGAGCACTCCCATGTCCCGTATCTTCATACTGGCCTCCGTGTCTGTGAGGAGAGAGAGGGAAGCAGAGCAACAGTTAGCATCTTTATAAGTTAGCCTCTGTGTCTGTGGGAGTTAGCATCAGTTAGCTTTTCTTTTTATTAGCCTACTCCGTGTCTGTGAGGAGTTATCAACAGTTAACATCTTTATAAGTTAGCCTCTGTGTCTGTGAGGTGTTAGCAACAGTTAGCATCTTTATACGTTAGCCTCCGTGTCTGAGAGGAGAGTAGTGCATTTTAACAGCGGGCGACAGCCAGACAATTTTGGTTGTGTGTGTATGTGTGAGTGTGAGTGTGAGTGTGTGTGTGGGTGTGTGTGAATGTAATGCACAACCACAATCTACGTATGTGTAAAGGTGTATGAATGTGTGTGTGAATGGGTGAATGTAACAATCTAAATGCACCATTTACCATTTATTTACCATGATGTGACATTTGGTAAAAAAAAATGGAGCAGACTCAGTCCAGTATAGGAGAAAAGAAAGGGTCTCGTCCGGAGATTGTATTTTTGTTTTTTTTAAGAAAAGTGCCCATTAAACACCTACGCACTCCACACAGCTGGTGTCTGGCCCAGGGCTGACGAGCCGTCCTAAATGCCTGGCGTCAGCCTGATGTTGGCAGCCGAACAGCTGAGGCCAGAAAAAAACCCAATGACAAATGGCCATCCTCCGTCCCCTTTATCCTTTCCTCCATCTATTCAATCTGGGAAGCCCTTAATGTCCCTTTTAGGACGACTAATCAGTTAGTCGTGGCTTAAAATGTCCCCCGTGAACTCATAGGTCCACATTAGGACTAGGAAGGCATGACCTACATTAGATTTAATTTGACTTTTATTAAAAAAAATCTCTGGTGCTAGTGGTGGTTAGGCCTGTCACAATTATTACATAATAATCCCCTAATTGCAATGATTTGAGATTATCACTTGATGATCGTCAATCGTTTCCATTTTTCAAAAATAGCAGATCTACACTTGCACACGCAGATTAGACACACCAACGGACAGACATGCGGAAACAGCGATGGGACATGCGGTGGGACATGCGCTGCTCCTGCTTGCGGTTAGGGTTAGGTTAGGGACTTTGAGGTAGTTTGTCGGTCTAATGACAGTCGGACCAATAGTATGTCTAATCTAAAGCCTATATCCGATCTACAAGCTTAGTCACTTTCACGTGTTGTAAGCTTGGAGATCAACTATTTCCGCCAATTTGGATATATTTTGGAAAGAAAATAATTATAAAACATTATTAAATGTGCCAGTGATTTCTTTGTATATATCCTGCGCACTTTTACAAATTGAAATGTTCCATTGTTCAATGCAAAACAATTAAACAATTAGATTGTTAATGGCAATCAATTTGTGACAATTGTCAGCTTAAATTTGTGATTGGTGACAGCCCTAGTGGTGGGAGGGGCTCTAAGGTAGTGGGCTCTCAGACGTTTTAGTGCCAAGGAAAGGACCCCAACATTGATATGTATTTCACCACAGAGCACAGAACCACTAGTCCTAAAAGACGCCTATATTTCCGTCCATGCTAAACCCCTTATCCCTAAACTTCTTTGCCTTTTTTTTTTTTTTTTTTACAATTTGAAAAACTTTTTTGAATAGTTCAACTAGATCGACGCTGTGAGCTTGTATTTTATTCAAAAATGGTTTTTCAAAATAGTTTAAAAAAAAGAAAGAAAAGACAAAGATGTTTAGGGATAAGGGGTTTAGCATGGATGAAAATAGAGCCCTATGGGCTATATCTTGGGCCACCCATTATCCCTAAACTCACAGTAAATGTTACAATTTTGAAAAACCTTTTAAAATGGTTCAAATAGCTGGATCTACAAGCCCACAAGGTGTCGATGTAGTTCGGCTAGTTGAAACTAGTTGGCTCCGACTAAAACCAAATCAAAATGTGCTGTCGACATCAACAGTGGCGTAGTAGAGACACTTGTTAGTGTGTTTCTGAATCGGTGCCCGTGTGTGAAGCAGCGCCATCAGGCTGCCCTCGCCACCTGCCGTGCCCACCTGGCAGCCCGGCCATGCCAAACTCCACCAAGCTGAAGCTGGCAGTGCTGCAATCAGTGTTGATTTCGTAGACTAAAACTATGACGATAAATGTTCGGACTGCCTTTTTTCACTGACGAAAGCTAAATAAAAACAGAGCTATAACTAGAAAAAGTGCCCTTCTGGGCACAGGTCTCCACCAGGTTATCCACAGATCCGTGCAGTTAGAGGTAAAAACACTTTTCGGCCAGTTATAGCGCCACCTTGAGGCTGAGTTGAAATTGTTCATGTGGCATTTTGTCCTGGGCCTAGTGGGAATGTGGGTGCACAATTTCATGGAAATCACGCGATGTGTTCATGATTTGCAGCATTTTGTTTGAAACTGAGCACTCCTGTGAACTTTGGAAGCCAATCTTAACCAATCAGGATGGAGTCTGAGAAATCTGAAAGACCCGTTTCGTTGAATGGCTCTAGAGAGACTGTGTACCAATTTGCGTGATGTTTGGACAAAATCTGTAGGTGTACTGTGCAAAAACTTGTTTTGCACAAAGCGGCCTCCTGGTGGCGCTATAACAGGCCGTTCTGGAAAGTTTGGGGCAGAGGTTCATGGTTGGCATCCAGGGAGTGTGTGTGCAAAATTTGGCATCGACCGGGTTAACGGTGGCTGAGATTAGCTGTTCGCCACCTTGAGGCTGAGTTGAAATTGTTCATGTGGCATTTTGTCCTGGGCCTAGTGGGAATGTGGGTGCACAATTTCACGGAAATCACGCGATGTGTTCATGATTTGCAGCATTTTGTTTGAAACTGAGCACTCCTGTGAACTTTGGAAGCCAATCTTAACCAATCAGGATGGAGTCTGAGAAATCTGAAAGACCCGTTTCGTTGAATGGCTCTAGAGAGACTGTGTACCAATTTGCGTGATGTTTGGACAAAATCTGTAGGTGTACTGTGCAAAAACTTGTTTTGCACAAAGCGGCCTCCTGGTGGCGCTATAACAGGCCGTTCTGGAAAGTTTGGGGCAGAGGTTCATCGTTGGCATCCAGGGAGTGTGTGTGCAAAATTTGGCATCGACCGGGTTGTTTTGCACAAAGCGGCCTCCTGGTGGCGCTATAACAGGCCGTTGTGGAAAGTTTGGGGCAGAGGTTCATCGTTGGCATCCAGGGAGTGTGTGTGCAAAATTTGGCATAGACCGGGTTAACGGTGGCCGAGATTAGCTGTTCACGGACACACGGACGGACACACAAACGGACGGACACACAAACGGACGGACGGAGTGCAAAACATACTCTCCCCACATGCCTTCGGCCTGGTGGAGACAATGATTCAAACTAGTAATATTTTGACGATTGTGAACAGATAAACAAAACAGACAAAAATGTTAGGGAGGGGGGCACGGTGGTACAGTCGGTAGTGCTGTCGTCTCACAGCTAGAAGGTCCTGGGTTCGATTCCCGCTGGGGACGCTGTAGGGTTTGCATGTTGCATGTTCTCCCCTCACAAAAAACATGCAGTAATCCGGGTCTCTAAACTACCTCCCCCTGGCCAGCCGGGGAGCCTGAGGAAGGGGCAAGGAACTGGTCGAAATAACGTGTTCCATCCACGTGCTACGTCCGGCCGGGGAAACTCCCCCCTGTCAGGTGAAAAGAAGCTTGGACTCCTCATGCATAGAATGAAGCATGAGGTCAGTCCGCTAAATAGCATTTTCCTGATGGTGATATTTGGCTATGGGGAGATTTAATTGTTCTAAACACACTCAGGGAGGCGCAGGAGAGTAGTCTACGAAGAGAACACTCATAGAGTTATATAAACTAGAGAGCGGACTGCCCCCGACAGCGTCAACATTTAATTTCCCAGACGCTCTGGTGGCTTGAGAACAGCGCAAATTCCGCTGTTCCAAAACGGCAGCTTTGCGGTAGTCAAAAAGCGTGTGACAGCGAGACGACAACATGTCGAAACCTATCAATGTAGTGGAGAGAGCCACTTGGCATTAAATCCATTGGCCTGGTGGAAAGTTCACAGCCTCCTCAAGCAGATCTGGACGGTGTTTGTATGTATTTATCTTTTTGGAGTCAGTGGACCCCATAGAGCTGTAGGTAGAGACGCAGATGCGTGCAGATTATGATGCCGTCGTTTATTGATGATTAGGCCTACAACTATTTATTTTTATTGTTAAATGCAACCAACGTTATTTAACCGGATAATGGTATCGGCTATCCGGATGGAAAACTATCCGTTACCGACATCCCTATTCTCAATCCTTTCAGGACGTGACCCCCGCCCCAAAATAATCATATTTGAACTGGGGGAAAATCTTATTTGAACTGGGGATTCCCAAGAAGCACTTGGCATTACATTTACTTTGACTCGGCCCCACCGATAAATAATTGAAAAAAGCAGATCTACACAGCTCACCACATGAGGCATTGTGAAAATGTGAACCATTGGAACACAGTGATATTTTTCCCTGAAAAGTAATGGTTTTGGATACAAGAAACAAGGTTTTGGCCGACAGTGACGATAACAGGATATTGATTGAAGCTTCAGGACGTTGCCCAGACAATCCCTAAACGGGGCCAAACACTTCTCTCCGTGACAACACACACCGACACATTGGTCTACAGCAGGGGGTCTTCAACAGGGGGGTACGGGTCGGGACCCCTTGAGGGTCCCCAGAGTTAAGTTCCCTGCACACTGCTGCATTCTTCTGATTTTTAGCTGCGTTTTTCCGTCGGTTTTCAACAAAAAAAAGCAAAACCGGGACTTATGTATCCGAAAGGCGCTTAAAGAGGCTAAAGAGCCAGCCCCGATAGGCAAGAAGCAACGCAGCACTGTATAGCCTACAGTCTAATTATTATAAAGACAGAAGTGGTTGTGTTTGAACATATATACGCTCGTCGCTTGTATGAATGTAATGAATAACATCGCGTATACATTTATTTTCAACCAGCGCCGTCCCGTGTGCGTGTCTCTCCTCCGCTCCTATAACTCTATGCTCTCACGAACAACGTAACATGCTATGCTGCGCCGTAGAATGGTGTTCCACATCGAAAATAGCAGATCTACAAGCTCACAACACGTCCATCCATGACGCATTGTGGACTTGTAACTCGGATTCTGCACAGCTGCTGTGAGTAAGGCCAATCAGAACGGCAGCTGCTGTTCTCCGGCCCAGCTTATAGTTAACCCTTTACTCGCTGGTTGTTTTCAAGGCTTAGAACACTGTGTTTTATGCTTGATTTGGATGAAAAAATATTTTACCTCAGAATAATCTACTAATATTTGAATATTATGGTATTGGACTCGACCACCAAAAATCACGTTTGGTTGATGGCCTAACCCGTGGCTCCTGACATACGTGGCAGGTTACAACTAGCCCATGGCAGGTTAAAACTAGCCTGTGGCTTCCTGTGAGGTTAGGGTTGGGGTATGCTGAACTCATGACTGTAGCACTGTTAGTAAGTCAAACCAAACAGGCACCCGTAATAAACTATTACTTAGGGAAGCAGCACTTACTGTTGTGGGCGAGAGCTTTGAGCAGGCAGTCCACACAGCCCTCTGTCACGCCGTCACCGGTCCTGTCTGCTGCAGACGACAGCTTCAGCTTCTCCAGAGCATCACTCAGGTTATCTGAAAAGACAAAGACAAACACGCAGGGAAGGTCTGAGATAAAGCCATGGACAGAGTGACACCTGTCCTGTCCCTGTCCTGTATCCAAGGCTACATACAGCACAGTACACACGTCGCAAGTTCATAAATCTCATCTCTTTCTGCAGCAGTGCATGTCTTCCTTTTAGCCACTGCCAGCATCCGTGTTGTGGGGCAAACCTTTGCAGAAACTAGCAGAACGACAAGCTATATTTCAGCGCAGGTTTTCTCCACAATAACACACAAAGCTGAAAACACACAGTAGAGCAGGGGTTCTCAAACCTTTTTTCACTTAGGTCTCCCCTGTAAATACATTTCACACACACATTACACACACACACACACACACACACACACACACACACACACACACACACACCAAGAAAAGATGAGCTGTGACTGGCCAGTACAGTCACTTTGATTGGCAGTTGTGCCCAACGCTGACCCCAATTTTTTTATTGGACAGCCAACCAGTGCTGCACCATTCTTGCTCAATTTTAGAAATGAGATCGCATAGGTGTCTGAATCTAGATCGCAATCTTTTTTCGATTAATTGTGCATCACTATTTATTGGTTTTAAATGTCAGTTTGGATATATTCTGTTTCTGTTAATTGCCCAGCCCTACACATTTGAGTGGACGGAGGTGGTTTGTGTTTTAAATTATTCGTGTGGATGACTAAGTAACTACAGTACAGTATATGCCCAGAAGTGGAACGCCTAAATGCTGCTGACCTAAAAAGAAAGAAAAAGAAAACGCCTGCAGCACCCAAAACTGAAATGTGGATTTAGTTCATTTCATAAACTTTCTCCCTTCTTTGGTTTTATGGAGAACTGTCTGTCACGTCGTCCCGTATCCTCTTGGGAGTTCTTATGCAGTGTGAGCTGCAGGAGAGAAGAAATCTCATCAAATGGTGGTCCATGGCTCAAAAGGCTGAATAAATATTGGACCTTGATATGAAATGGGTTGAAACCCACTGGTCTAAAATGCCAAAGAGCCAAAGAGCAGTGCTGCTGCGGTGGCGATGGAGAATGCTGTAGCTGCCATCTCTCCATCTACAAATATTTTTTGGTTCGAATCCCGGGCGTTACACTACCAGGAGACCACAACCACTGCACATGTATGTAGACATTATATTGTATTATCATAGTCTATAACCATTGCTTTATTGTATTAACATACTCTACAATACAGATTGTATAAGTTATACTGCATTAAGTAGATGACAGACAGACAGACAGACAGACAGACAGACAGACAGACAGACAGACAGACAGACAGACAGACAGACAGACAGACAGACAGATCAATTCACTGAAATATATATGAAAGACATAAAAAGTATTACTCTACAATAAAGATGTCGTAGTTAGAATGTATTTTACAGATGTGGTATAGTTACATGAAGGACCTCGAGTTGAATTATCTGTTTTATTCACTGAATGCAGAGCATCGCTCTGAATATTGTAGCGATCGGCCACCGCACACGCACACACCCACACACACACCACTGTTCTATCCACGTTCACCCCAGTACACCACACACACACACACACACACACACACACACACACACACACACGTGTAGTGCACTTATGTTGTACATGCATATATACAGTACACATTAATATATATATTAAATGTTCTAATTTCTGATTAATTGAAAATGGAGGACCCCGATGTAAACAAGTCTTAGTGCTTTTTCTGGTTTCATCCTCGTAGCAGTTTTTGTATTGACCTGTACTTACGTTGAACTCTACAAACTGTTAATAACATTTTCAATCAATCAATCAAAAATTAATCCACCATCCATCCACTGGGCACCAACACAGAGTGGTATGCTGTCTTAACCAGTGGTCCAGGGACCACCAGTGCTTGAGGGGGTTCCAGGTGGTCCCCATGCAGCTAAATGATGGAGAGTTGGTAACCAAATGGACCCTTATTAGATCTTTAACTCTTGAGAGGGTAAAATGAAACCAAATGGTCCCTTACCCTTATAGACCTTTAACTCTTTAGTATAAAATGAAACCAAATGGACTGAACTCTTCAGAGCATAACCCTTAATGGGTCCATTTGGTTTATAACCAAATAGATAAAGCAAAACCAAATCATATATAAACGTATGGTTATAAACCATATAAACCAACAACATGAACATCGTTAGCACAGGGTTAGCTTAGCCTCTGGGCTACCAGCCTATACCACCACCAACTCCATTCATTTATACAGTGGTTCTCAACCAGTGGTCCGGGGACCACCAGTGGTCCTTGAGGGGGGTTCCAGGTGGTCCCCATCAGCTAAATGATGGAGAGTTTGTAACCAAATGGACCCTTATATAGATCTTTATTCCACTCATTACGCCATTCATTTATATTATAATAACATGAACATTTAGCATCGTTAGCACAGGGTTAGCTTAGCCTCTGGGCTACCACGGACTACCACCACCACCCACTCACCCATCACGGCAGTATCCGAAAATCGAGCTCTGGATCCGGGGGAGATGATCAGCTCGAGTCGGCCCAGATAAAAGCACCACCGATGGATGGATGGTCCAGAGACAGTCCTGGAGGTCTGATTGAAGGAGCGGCTCCAGCAGCCGAGCGGATCCGAGCTCCGTGCAGTCTGGACCGGGGGAGAGGAGGAGGGACCACCAGACTGGGTCGGTGGGCACTGGGCCGCGGGGTGTATGGATGGATGGACGGTACACGGTACGGGGGCGTGCGTGGAGGAGGATAGGATATATTATGGAGGATGGCTGGAATGCACGCACCAGTGAGTGCACGCACACACACACACAGCGGTGGGCAGTTGGGTCTTCTTTTTTTTTAAGACATCCGCCTTCCACGCATGTCGACGCGCACGGCCACCACGCACAACTTCAAGGAGGAAGGACTGCTGTGTGTGTGTGTGTGTGTGTGTGTGTGTGTGTGTGTGTGTGTGTGCGACTGTGCGTGCGTGCGTGCATGCGCGCGTGTGTGCGTACAGCTGGAAGATCTATAGCCTACTACCAGTGTACCACCTCCACCACCGCTGGTCAGCCTGGTCAGAGCTTCAACAAGCCGGGGAGCACAGCTTCTGGACCGGCTGCTGACAGGAAGGAAGAGCCGCTGCTCAGGCTGCTGCTGACACGGAGGGGGCGGGTCGTTCGCGCTGTGATTGGCTGACTCGGACGGAGGGGGCGGGTCGTTCGCGCTGTGATTGGCTGACTCGGACGGAGGGGGCGGGTCGTTCGCGCTGTGATTGATTGTGTTCACTTTCTGCGGTCCCCAAACCCTTGGTCACGGGACGGGACCAATTCGTGGGTCACGGTCCTCACGGACCAATTTTTTTATGGGTCACGAGATCACGACTTGAAGAGTAAATTCATCCATTAAAAACACAAAAGTTGGCCTACAGAAATTGATTTGATGACTGAATAATCTGATGACTGAATAATGTGAAATGAATGTAAAACCCAGACACGAAAACCCTTACTGTACACGTTTTTCCCTTTTTTATTTTATTTAATGTTTTTATTTTACTGTGTGTAAGTGTATATTTTTACGTCTTTAAACACAATCCATGCCATTCTCCAGATATCTCGTGGAAAGATATTAAACCCTCCTACGTATGCCATTCACGAGATTTGATAAAAGGGCATTAATCCAGAATTAATAATAATATGTGTACCTTATTTTAGCTTCTGTCGCTAGCCACAGCTTGCTTCCATGGTAGAAACAGCCGAAATCGCAACTATTTGTGCACGCGCACACGCAGTCTTTAGTGGTTTTAGGGCTCAGAATGGGATAAAGTGTAATAAAACATTAATTACCCTACCATCTCTCTATATCATTTGATAATGGCATATTAAAAACCCAATGAAAATATAAACTTCACAGAATATATGTACCACTTCGAATTATAACAATCGTTGAAGATTATCTGAATATTGCACAAGGGGCCATTGCTGAGCACTGGCAGTGGCAGTGTTTTACCTATACTTGTTGTGAGGACCTCTGCTTGGATTCATGGTGAGTGGGGGCCGGGGGCACCGACGATCTGCAAGCTCACAATGCGCTGCATGTGTGTACGTATATCCACGGATATCCCAAGCCGTGTATATTAGCAGAAGACGAGAGGCTTGTCTGCATTTCATGGGAAGGCAATACATTGAGAGTCTCATTATAGCCAAGAGCCAATGAGATGATTTTTTTGCTGGTGCAAATAAACTCCAACGGATACGTGTGTAGCCTGACATCTGAAGGTGAAAACCGGTACTGCACTTTTTTGAGTGAGGTGATGTCACCAGATTGCACACTACACAGCAGTGGTTCTCAAAGTACTGGGGTCAGAGGAGGGGAGTTCCAGGGTGCCCCCAGCCAAATTTGTCAATATAGCATCAAGATCAGCTTATAACCACTTTTATCCTATATTTAAATCGGCCATTTGAAAATAACTACCACGAGCACAGAATATTTTAATATTTTAATCTCGTAGGCCTATATGTCCCAAATTGTTTTCAGATGGGTGTCCGTGGCCAAATACATACTATTCATTTGGTGGTCCTTGACATGAGCTAAATGTTGATAGCCCGTGCTATAAGTATTTTGAGGGACAGAACTATCGCTTGTGTGGGACGGGGGGAATGGACTGGGTTAGCAAAGTATTACTTAAGTTGCTATTAAATGCCTTGATGTCATATTCGACCACAGGTCATTGCCTATTTTCTTTTATTAATCCCTCTGGCGTCTCACATTTTGTTTTAAAATGCTAATTTTGGTAATGGATGGGTGAGGCCGGAGGTTCCCAACCACTGGTACGTGTATACGGTGTAGGCTATAGCCTACAAGTTTAAAAAGTTGTAGGCTATATGTATCACTTTTATGCCAATATTTTGGAGAACCCTGAACTGTCCTATTCTGTATCTGTGGGCACCAATCAGGAACGACCACTCACCGACACCCCCTTCCTACAGTTCAAAAGGCAATCACAAAACACACGTACACACACACACACACACACACACACACACACACACACACACACACACACACACACACACAGGGAGGGAGAGACCGACCAATGCACACACAAAGCAGAGAATATATATAGCATAAGGGTCATGATCTGTGATAATAAGGTACAGACATAGCAGGATACTGTACAGCAGGTGATATTCCTGAAGGTATTAGGTATGGTGTAGACAGCAAGGTTATAATCTTTTTGGATTTTTCATATAGACTTTTTTCCTTCTAATTTCAGTTAGTCTTAGTTAGTTGTGTAACCACGCAATACAGTACAATTCCGTTAGTTACAGTTTTTTATTATATATATATATTTTATTTCAGTTACAAAAATGTTTTTTCAATTAATGTTTTCGTTATTTCGTTAACTACCGTATAATAACCTTGGTATAGGTAGGTGTAGACAGAATATACAGTACAGTAGGTGATATAGCTGTATAGGTATACTGTAGGTCTAGTTATATACAGTGATAAATAGGTATACTGTAGGTAGTTATCCAGTACAGTAGGTGATATAGCTGGTACTGTAGTTGTAGACAGACATGGCTGTGGTCGGGAACTATGCACACCTGGACGTCCAAACGAACGAGGAAGATGTTGAGTCCAACAGGACGACCCAGAGGACACTGACAGGCCTGCTGAACATACTGCAGACTGGTAAGAGACACCTGGGTTTAAACCATCAACACTAAATAATAATAATAATAATAACAACAATAAAAAAAAAAATCCTTTGATGCTGAATCGGTCTTGAGAGCTTACAGATATAAGAGATGATGCTAAAATGTCAAATCACCGAAAAATGAATGAATGATGCACGGATGCATAAATAAAAAGAAACAAGATGTTAAAACATTTTAACTGATCTCACTAACTCCATGTGTCACTGTGTGTGCGTGCGTGTGTGTGTGTGTGTATGCATGTATGTGTGTGTGTTCTGCAGACAGACGAGTTGGAGTCAGCGTTGGAGTGCTTTGTGCCGTTCTGATTCTCCTCAACATCGTTCTGTTAATATGTCTCTGTAAGTCACGTTTCATCACAATGCATTTTATTACAATCCATCCATCCATCTTCAACCGCTTATCCGGAGTCGTTAGTGCTCTAGTGACTGTGAGTCACACCAACAACACCTTCTGATGTGAATATTAAAACCCATTCTGACCTGAGATCAGATTCTAAAAATGTCAGTCGCTCTTCGATTTTTCAAAAATAGCAGACCTACAAGCTCGTATCGCGCCACTCGGTGGCGCGATATGAGCTTGTAGATCTGCTATTTTTAAATAGCTAAAGCATAACATGATGCTGACACCAAAATGGGTGCCCGTTCAGAATGGGTTAAGGCCATCACAGGTCCAGCACTCACACTAGCAAATGACACTGGTCATCACTTGCACCTCTGTCACTTCAGACTCATGCCATCACGACAAGGATACAGAACTTAGTTTGAAATAGGAAAAAAGTTTGTTTTAGGAGAAGTTTTGTCCCTTCAGCCATTGCTGCATTAACAAACTGCCTCGCTGATAGAATGTTTTTTGTGTGTACTGCATGGGGACTTCATGTATTGTCTAGGTTTTATGTTGTTATGTGCTATGTTGTTTGGTGCTATACTGGTTAGTGTTTTACTGTTGGAGCAGATTACTATCCCTGAGGGGATAATGTAGAGAACTATTATTATTATTACTACGGTATGTCCCATTTTCAAATCATTGTTCCCATACAGCTCAGTCCAACACGAAGGAGAGTGACCCACTAGTGACTGGTGTGACAGGTGTGTCAGTGAGACATCACCGTTTTTCTTAATTTGTCATCAGTTTGTAGCGAATGAAAGAACAGCTGCTAACTTTATCGTGTTATTTATTTAGAATATCCTGGATGGCAGAGATTTGGCGGCGGGTGTTATTATATCTCTAATGGGGAGACAACGTGGGAGAACAGCCGACAGTGGTGTAGAGACAGACAGTCTGACCTGATTGTCGTAAACAGCAAAGAAAAACAGGTGTGTGTGTGTGTGTGTTGTACTGTAAGTTTTAACCAAATTCCTCTTGGCCCCTTTTTCCACCAGGTTTGAACCGGTTCCGTTCCTTTTTCCTACCTAATATTGAACCATTGCAGAGTGTTTCCACTAAAAATGTATTGGTTCAGAATCCTAAAAGTTTGTTCGGAAC
Organism: Protomyctophum parallelum; assembly: GCF_964188405.1. Lineage (NCBI taxonomy): Eukaryota > Metazoa > Chordata > Actinopteri > Myctophiformes > Myctophidae > Protomyctophum > Protomyctophum parallelum. Next base: position 34,136,502 of record NC_139716.1, read on the forward strand.
TAAACCAAAACATGACCACGGGTTCCATGAAAGCACCAAGAATCTAGAACGGAACCGGTTCTAGAACCAAGATTCTTTTTTTCTTTAACTTTGTTTTTATTCAAAAGTTTTTTTGTTTTTTTTACACCAAATAATAATAAATGATCGAACACAAGTAAAACATACGAATCAATGAAAACAAAAAACTAAAGAAACAAAAAACATACATAAAAAAAGAAAAAAAACAGAAAAACAGCTTGACATAACTACTATAATACAGCATTGAACCAAGATTATTTTGGTGGAAAAAGGGGCCAAAGTGTGGAGACACACATCTATTGTACAGTTTGTACATCAGTAACCATCAGTGGTCCTTTTCTGTCCAGGACTTTGTTTCACATTTTTACCAGACGCTGTGGCTGGGTTTGACCGACAAAGTGGAAGAAAATCGTTTTAAGTGGGTGGACGGAACAACACTGACCACACTGACGTAAGACTTCCACTGTACATTCTTCTCTTATTCATTTGAACAAACATTTTAAGGACATTTCAATTAGGCCTACTTATACTGATATATTGAGCCCTATACCTTGTAGCCTATGGTACACAAAGGCTGCCCATGCAATGCAGCACACTTCAATGCTATAATCTTTTCTTATGCCCAGCACCCATGTTGTGTAGGTACCGTTACTTAGCTAGCTGTGTACTTGTGGCTTAGGGTCGGGGTGTGTTGGTCTTAAATTGAGATGCATTTATTCTGTTGTATTTCTACCAGAAATATGTGGGTTATGGATTGAGAAAAGTCAGAAGTGATTGTGCCCATGATTAGAGCAGCTCTGATCTAGCTGGTCTAAAGTCTCGCCCAGTCTCCCAGGGAATTATTAGCCTAACCTCTAGAGCAGACATGTAGGCTACATTGACCCAAATACTGTAGGTGCGTTTGCATAGCTGTTATTTGCACTGCAGCTTGCCGTCCAAATCCATCCAAACTTCAGCACAACCCTTGGTCTAGTTTACGTTGTGCCCAAAACATACCCATGACTGATACAGAGATTATTATCATAACCTGTACTTTGTGCCCATATTATCCGCTGTCTAACTACTGCAGTTAAATTGGAGTTTGCTCTACCATAGTCTAAATGTGGCCCAGTCTTGTGTCTACTTCACTATCCAGATAATCTGCATCTAATAGTACAGTATAATCCGAGGTCATGATCAAGCATTTGAGACACAGACCACGATAGCCTCTCAGTTTGTTGTCTTTATGTCTTTGGATAAGGTTTTGTCTACAATTCCATGCTGTATTGATGTTGCACCATAGAAGAGATAACAGGCAAATGTAATTTCTTCTACATTCTCTATTGTGTGACTTCTTGTAAATTTAAGGTATCTTACGGGTCCAGTTGGTTTCATTTTACTCTCTCTATAGTCCTATATGGGTCCATTTAGTTACCAACTCCAACATTTAGCTGGGGACCACCTGGGACCTCCTCAAGGACCACTGGTTGAATACCGCTGCTGTAAATGTATCGTAATTAATGAAATGTTCCATTATATCTACAGGTTCTGGAGCCCTGGTCAGCCGGACAACAGAAGGGCCGATACGAACGCGACACAAGAATGTGTGGTGTTTGATACCAAGTCTGGAGGATGGACCGACGTGTTCTGTTTCCGCAGTTTCCACTGGATCTGTGAAAAAGTTCAGTGCTGAGCGAACGCACCGTTTTCACAACGTGACCCGTGTTGGACAGTACAGCTACAGTAGAACTACAGTACAACTACAGTATACACAGTGGTGGGAAAAAGTACCGTACTCACATCTTGTGGTGGAAAAAGGTACTCACATTTGTTACGCTTAAGTAAATTACCAATACTGCAATATAAAAGTACTCCATTACAAGTAAAAGTCCAAAATTCGAAATGTACTTGTGTAAAAGTACAAAAGTGTTGACATCAATCAAAATGTACTTAAAGTACCAAAAGTAGAAAGTTCTCACAAGCTATGCAGAATATCCCATTTCAAGTGTTCAAATGTACTTTATGAACATCTTTTAAAAATAGCAGCTCTACGAGCTCACAATGCGTCACATTGCAACGCATTGTGAGCTTGTATAGATCGGCTATTTTCAAATAGCCGAAATGTATATTGGGCTGAAGTGGGACGGTGGGTAATGTATGTTTTTCTATACAAAGTAACTATAGTAACTAAAGCTGTCAAATAAATGTAGTGTAGTAAAAAGTACAATATTTGGATCCGAGATGTAGTGGAGTAGAGGTAAAAGTATTGGATATTGGAAATACTGAAGTTATGTACAAAAACCTCAAAACTGTACTTAAGGACAGTAGGCATATAAATGTACTATAGTTACCATCCACGACTGCTGTGTTGTTGAGATTGCCTCTGTGTGTCTGCTGTGCAACTCCACACACTATGCACTGTGGACATCACAATGTGTTGGTTGGACCAGACTCTGGCCAGTTCAACCAGACTGGACCAGAAGTTGGACCAGACTCACCTGGAAGAAGAGAAGCTCAGTCTGGTCTGCGTTGAGCTTGATGTGGAGCGAAAGACGTCCACAATAGAATGTGAACATCAAGCTAATGTCCATCCATCCATTCATCCATCCGACCCTGGGGGTGCCAACCCTCATGTTGAGAACTAGCGCTGTACACATCCTATACCAGCACAGCACAGAGACGCAACATCCATTCCAACCAATAATGATAAACACCTCTTAACTGCCACTGTCATTTTTGCAGTTATATTTATACTTAATAATTAAAATATAAAGTCTGTAACTGACGTTCATCACCATCATCTTCATTATCATCATCATTGTTGTTGTGATAGCAAAGAGATCGTTCACGTCATGAGTTTAGCCATTTATTTACTGAAAAACACGATAACACATTTCACAATTTGTTACAAATGGCTCTGTTCTTTAAGAATGCTAAGAATAATTTTGGTATACGGGAAGTACTTGAGTAAAAGTGCAAAAATATTGGCATCAAAATATACTATACAGTATCAAAGGTAAAAGTACTCAATATGCACAACGAACGGTCCATTTCACAATCATATTATGATCCTATTATGCATTCATGTGTTCATCACTTTAGTGTTACAGTGCAGCCGTAAACGAGAGTCTGGTTTTACCTCCAGGGTTCCTGGCCACGGTCATGAGATTCCTGGAAATATTTTGAAATTAGAAAAAAATAACATTTTCCAGTCCTGGAAAAGGTTTGGAATTTATCAAGGGTCCTGGAAAAATATTTGGATATGCATTGTTGCATGTTTTTGGCTATTGATTTAGTAATAAAAAACATTTTCTAAAACTTATAACATGAAATATGTATGAAAAAATATCAAACTGCAGCATGATCCTATGCCCTAGGGTAGGTGGTCAAAAAAGTCATGAAATTTGTAATGGAATTATACCGTTATATATATTCTATGCTTTATTGTTGCTACACTGCCTGTCTTTGGGCATTGCACATAGGAGTAATATACTCATTATTGCGCTAAATGATTGATATATAGGTCTGACAATTGTCTATTTTCTGGAAAGCTTTTGGAAATTCATTGGTAAAAATGTGTGGGAACATTGTACCTCAACCTATAACAATACCTCATCATAACATATAGTGGAGTAAAAGGTGTAATACAGTACTTGTTTGTTTCTGTAGTATAAGTATATAAAATATAAAAAAATACTCAAGTAAAGTACGTATATACAGTATACTGTACGTACATTGAGTAAAATATACCGCTGGCTATTAGTTAACAATCATGCTGTATGCCGCTCTAATGTGTCATTCTCATAATTTGTCATCGATGCGCTCAACATTTAGGCAGAGGTAATCCTGTTAAGCGTTAGCCTGTTAGACACAATTATATATCAGATGACTTGTGCATAACAACAGTATTGGTGACAATGAAGGGTTGGAATGAACTTGCCTACTGTTGATATTTTTGAACACTTACGGCTGTCTTATGACTTGCAACCTCCAAAACAACTGATCTTCAGCTTTGCTAACTTGAAGACCGGTTATTGTCGTCGCGTGACATGTTGCTGGAGTTTTAATTAGGCTTATGACCATGTTATATTTTGATATCAATGTTGACGATTAAATTCTAGGCCTACCTTAGAGCGATCACATGTAATTGTAATAGACAGGTCATGAGTACATGTTTTGTATGGTGTATGTAATAATATGAAATATGTTGTTTCTTTGATATGATTGAGACCCCAGGAAGAGTAGCTGCTGTGATGCACAGTAAGCTAATGGGGATCTAATAAATACATCCAAACCAGTGCTTCTCAAACCTTTTCATGTCAAGGACAGCCCCGGAAAATGTATTCGTCCGCGGAGCAGCGGACCCCCGTCAGAAAAGAGTTTGTCGAGACAGCGATTGGAATGCGACCTGTTCACACACACACAGTAAGGTATACAGTATGGTCACACACATACAGTAAGGTATACAGTATGGTCATCATCATCGATGCAGCTCCCGTCTCTTCTTGCTGCCCTCGTTGCTGTGGTGGATCCGGTAGGTCTTCCTGGCCTGAGCTCTCTCCTTCTCCACTACCTCTGTGTCGTCCAGGATCTCTAGGCCTGGGAGCTGGCTGATCACATACTGCCTGTAATCAGAGTAATTACATTATATTACATTCATGACTTCATTCAAGACATTCATAAGGGAATTACGCTTTCTTGCACTGACAAATGGACACTTTATTGTTTGGCATTGCGCACTGTTGTTAACTTTGTTTTTCTTGTCTTTATTATGACGAGACGCGTGATACACGTATGACGCACTGATCGACTGTATATACCTTATTTGTCCCAATCTGACCCTTTAGTGTGGTTTGGGCTTAAGGGTTTTTATTTTCCCCAAACTCCTCCACCAAACTCCAGAGAGTTTTCTTCAGTGCAAAAGGGACATTTCAAATAGCAAAACTATACACTGGCCAAAAATAGAGCAACAAAATAAATACTTAAGGCGCCCAACAACTGAACAAAGCCAAACTGGAGAGGATGAGAACTCTCTTCAGGCTATACCTTTATTACCTTGATCACACAAGGCCCTGTAGCTCCCTCTCAGGTATGTTACCTGTGTTACTGCCCACATCTAACTAGGAGTGGATCCCACCACAGGACACAGAAAGAATTTTCCTCTCAAATACCTCAATATAAATTCTCCCATAAATAACCCCTTGTATAAAAGTAATCTAAACATTACTAAAGATGCATTTCAATGAAACAAGTATAACTTGGGTTGGAAACTCAATGAAAATTAAACTCAAAGCATAGGAAACACCCCTCCCCTGCACAGCACTTGCACCTTCCTAATCAAGGGAAATGCCACCAGCAGTGCAGGAGAGACATTTAGCAAACAATCAGTGAACATATGTGAAAACAAGTTATCCTTGCATTTGGGTAAATCTGAATGTATTGTTTTTGCTTCCAAGCACAACTTAAGAGAGGTAACCTCCAGGAGAAAAAAATCAGTTACATATTTAGGTTGCACACTAGATGTCTAGTGTACAGTGTATGTCTAGTGTCTAGTCTAGTGTACAGATGGCCCACTCAGTTATTGGCAAGATCCACGCAAGGACTAAGTTCCTAGCTAGGATTGCCAAATGTCTAGATAGAACCACTATGAGGACACTGGCCTCAGCATTAGTACAATGTCTCTTTGATTACGCCTAACCTGGTACAACAGCTTATCTAAAAATACCAAAGATAAATTACAGACATCACAAAATAAACTAATGAGGATAGTCCTTTATCTCTCCCCAAGAACCCACATTGGCGCTAACCATTTTAGAGAATTAAATTGGCTCCCAGTGGAAGGCAGAAGATCAACAACTGAGACTCATTATGGTCTATAAAATTGCCCAAAATGTTTTAAAGGTTACTTCCCGTATGTTAACCATTTCTATAGTTTGAACACAAGGGCTAGTGTAGCTGATCTTAAACCACCAAACCTGAGACATAGGGTAGAGGATTGGAACAAAATCCCAAGGGAAATTAAATTTGCCCAGTCTTTGAACATTTTTTTAAATAGGTTGAAAAAGTGGCTGATGGGCAAGTTAGTATAGTGCTGTATTTATCTATTTATATCTATGTGTTGTCTTTTGTTCATTGATCTATGATGGTCGGTTGTAAATGTCATTAGTATTGTAATGTTAGTACATGTTAGTAAATGTTCTTCTTATCATATGCTGTAACTATTTATTTATTTATTTGGATCACAATGGAAATAAGTCCTCCTTAAGTCTCCTCTGACTATGCAATCCTGATTGCTGGAAGTATGTACTGCTCTTCTATATTATATATATAGAAGATATATATATATATATAATATATATTTGCGTTTCTCTCTTGATAGTGACGCCTGAAGCCATTTGTGATTTCCTGACGTACCAATAGTCCGACATATGTGGCCGGTTAAGACTCACCTGTGGCTCCAACATTCGTGGCCGGTTAAGACACATGCGTGGCCGGTTAAGACACATGCGTGGCCGGTTAAGACACATGCGTGGCCGGTTAAGACACATTCGTGGCCGGTTAAGACACATGCGTGGCCGGTTAAGACACATGCGTGGCCGGTTAAGACTCACCCGTGGCTCCAACATATGTGGCCGGTTAAGACTCACCAGTGGCTCCAACATAAGTGGCTGGTTAAGACTCACCCGTGGCTTCCGCGTGGGTTAAGGGTTAGGTTAGGGTTTGGGTAGGGTGGGTTAAGGGTTAGGTTAGGGTTTGGGTAGTGTGTCGTGGGTTAAGGGTTAGGTTAGGGTTTGGGTAGGGTGTCGGACTATTGCGTGTCGGTCTGTTAGGACGTCGGACCAAAAATATGCACCCACATGCTGCAAGATCTTGGCTCTTAATTGGCCAACTAGTCCCCTACCCTAAATGCATTAAAACAAGGCCTTGTGCTTTTGAGCTTGTCGATCTGCTGTGTTTGGATTTGAATCCTGAAAAGTAACTGTTTTTTTTAGGACATAAGAGGTTTCCGACCCGACAGAGACGATGTGTGATTTCTAGTGTGATCATGAAATGGTGCATTAAAGACTCCCGCAGTTTACCTGTAATCCCTACTTTTAACATACTGGGTGAGGGTGATGGAGTTCAGTTCACCTGTAGTCTATTACCTGTAATCTCTATACTTTTAACATACTGGGTGAGGGTGATGGAGTTCAGTTCACCTGTAGTCTATTACCTGTAATCTCTATACTGGGTGAGGGTGATGGAGTTTACCTGTAATCCCTATACTTTTTAACATACTGGGTGAGGGTGATAGAGTTCAGTTCACCTGTAGTCTATTACCTGTAATCTCTATACTTTTAACATACTGGGTGAGGGTGATGGAGTTCAGTTCACCTGTGGTCTATTACCTGTAATCTCTATACTGGGTGAGGGTGATGGAGTTTACCTGTAATCCCTATACTTTTAACATACTGGGTGAGGGTGATGGAGTTCACCTGTAATCTCTATACTTTTAACATACTGGGTGAGGGTGATGGAGTTCACCTGTAATCTCTATACTTTTAACATACTGGGTGAGGGTGATGAAGTTCACCTGTAATCTCTATACTTTTAACATACTGGGTGAGGGTGATGAAGTTCACCTGTAATCTCTATACTTTTAACATACTGGGTGAGGGTGATGGAGTTTACCTGTAATCTCTATACTTTTAACATACTGGGTGAGGGTGATGGAGTTTACCTGTAATCTCTATACTGGGTGAGGGTGATGGAGTTCACCTGTAATCTCTATACTTTTAACATACTGGGTGAGGGTGATGGAGTTTACCTGTAATCTCTATACTGGGTGAGGGTGATGGAGTTTACCTGTAGTCTATTACCTGTAATCTCTATACTGGGTGAGGGTGATGGAGTTTACCTGTAGTCTATTACCTGTAATCTCTATACTGGGTGAGGGTGATGGAGTTTACCTGTAGTCTATTACCTGTAATCTCTATACTGGGTGAGGGTGATGGAGTTTACCTGTAGTCTATTACCTGTAATCTCTATACTGCGTGAGACTTCCTCCGTTGAAATAACTCGGTGCCGCCTCGTTGTTCATCATGCTGAGGATCCTGGATGTAAAGAAACCATAACACAACTGGTAAATAAACGGTGTGTTTCTGGAGTAGATTCCCAGGCCTCTATTGCATTTTATGGTTTCTACTTCAGAATTCCAGACAACATATATTCTCTTCTGGGGGTTACGTAAATATGTTCTTGATTGATTGATTGTTTGAAATGTAAAAACAGCAACTTAGTCCAAAAGGGATAGCACCAAAACATATATAAATATCGAATCAGGAAAAATTGGTATCGGCAGGTACTCAAAATTGAATGATCGGAATCGGATCGGGACCAAAGAAATCCCCCAGAGCGGCTGGCCAATGTTGAAGCCGCCGAGACATAGTGGTCAAAGCTGGTACTGCAGGCGGCCAGTGCATTTAGCACTAGTAAACCCTGCGCAGCTGGGGTTTAACATTGAGCACTCGCATTTTGAACACCAACTGTAGGTGGTCAAATCGAAAAGTGCTTCAAAACACCACTGAGCAACCATTGAAATGAATAGTGGGGAGGGCGGGGCTGTCGCTCCCGGTCCGCTCTCTATCCTTTATAACGCCATGGTGTTAACGACATCACGGAACAAAATGGCCGATATAAAGGTGATCGGACGCGGCCGACTGGACCTACCTGATGTTGGGGAACTTGCGCCGTATCTCCTCCACGAACACAGGCAGGTTGGTGATGCGGTTCTTGTTGATGCACACGGCGGTCACGCTGGGCATGTAGGGGAACTTGACGTGCGCCGTGTAGTTGTTGCAGTCCAGGACCAGCGTGCTGAGGCGCTCCAGGCAGCCCAGGAGGGCAGGGTTCCGATTAACAAACTGAATGAAGGATCATGAACCCACTAATACATAGAGCAGGGTTCCGATTAACACACACCAATCACAGCAACATATACCTCATATCAGGAATATTTAACATGCACCTGACCTGATTTCCTTCCATTGACAACATAGGGAGCTTGTGTGGAGAAACAATCGATTGATAAACGATAAATGCGTTGTAGTGGGAGTCCAACGCTCATATACTGCTCTAAAGGATACTCGTCCAGCAGATTGTAGCTCAGGTCCAGGACCTCCAGACGTCCACGGCTCAGGATGCTGTCGTAGGGGATCTCTGATAGGTTCTGGTAGGCCAACGACAGCCTCGGAGAGCCCGGAGGAACCTGGGTCTGCTGCTGCTGCCCTGGGAACTGAGGCTAAAACAAGGGCAACACAGTCAACAACCTGCTGCTATGGGTCTGGGCCTCATGGTGCTGCTGCCCTGGGAATAACTGAGGCTAAAACAACAGCAACACAGTCAACAACCTGCTGCTATGGGTCTGGGCCTCATGGTGCTGCTGCCCTGGGAATTACTGAGGCTAAAACAACAGCAACACAGTCAACAACCTGCTGCTATCATGGGCCTCATGGTGCTGCTGCCATGTGAATTACTGAGGCTAAAACAACAGCAACACAGTCAACAACCTGCTGTTATGAGTCTGGGCCTCCTGGTGCTGCTGCCATGTGAATTACTGAGGCTAAAACAACAGCAACACAGTCAACAACCTGCTGTTATGAGTCTGGGCCTCCTGGTGCTGCTGCCATGTGAATTACTGAGGCTAAAACAACAGCAACACAGTCAACAACCTGCTGTTATGAGTCTGGGCCTCATGGTGCTGCTGCCATGTGAATTACTGAGGCTAAAACAACAGCAACACAGTCAACAACCTGCTGCTATCATGGGCCTCATGGTGCTGCTGCCCTGGGAACAACTGAGGCTAAAACAACAGCAACAACTTGAAGAGTTCTTTCTCCAACATTCATTCCATTAATCAGAATCAGCAGGGAATCAGAGATTTCAGATGAGGCCATCATCATAGGCCATGATGTCTCTCTCTCCCTCTCTCTCTCCCTCCCTCCCTCTCTCTCTCCCTCTCTCCCTCCCTCCCTGCCTCTCTCTCTCTCTCTCTCTCTCTCTCTCTCTCTCTCTCTCTCTCTCTCTCTCTCTCTCTCTCTCTCTCTCTCTCTCTCTCTCCCTCCCTTTCTCTCTCTCTCTACCCATATTCGGTAAAAAAGAAAAGAAAAAAGGGGTATAAAATTAGTTTTTGCCTCCTACAGAACTGAAGTAAAGAAAAGTAAGATATGTGAATGGGTTTAAGGTATAGTATAGATTAGTTACTGTAGTTGCCATCAATCCAAGGCCGTGTCAAAATGACAGGAGAGCCTTGGCGTTACAGTCAACATGTTCTCTCCATGATCAGGAGTCAGGGTCATCGCCATGCTGGCTTAATTGGGCTGGGCATTTTTGTCAAAATTATTAGTTTTTGCCACGGACATACAAAATGAGTGGACAGAAACACATAAAGAGCTTGGCCTGAATGACCACAACATGTCTGTAACTCTGAGAGTGTATAAATGGAACTAAATGGACCCTTAGCGTCCATTTGTACACCCTCAGAGTTAAGGGGGTCCTTGCAAATAAAACATTTGAGAACCACTAGTACAAGTTGGACTCCTATAGGCCTATAATGTCATAGTGTCGTATAGTATAAGTAAGTGTCATACATATTTTTTATGAAAACTTGGAGACTTGACATTCAGTAGTCATGGGTCTTATGATCAAAATAAGAACATTATAATGGTGCGTAAAGAATGGAAATCTAAAAATTGCCACGGATAAGACCAAGTCTTTAATTGCCATGGACATATTGATGACCTCCTGACCCCTGTGCAAACACATTGATGACCCGTGTCCATGATTCACTGAGAGTTTTTACACTTTGTCATATGACAGAGTGTCACGCTGCAAACTTAATGAAAATAGCTGATCTACTGTACAAGCTCACGACGTGACGCGCTGTAAGCTTGTACATCGGCTGTTGCTGCTATACTTTTTAGAACTGTGGATTTTTTTTACCTATAATGAAATTATAATTATAATTATATTATATTTAATTATATTATATTATTATAATTAAAAGCTACAGTTATGTTAGTTGAAATCAGTGGTTCTCAACCAACGGTCCGGGGACCGCCAGTGAGGGGGGATCCTTGAGGGGGATCCGGGTGGTCCCCAGATAAATCACAGAGTTGGTAACCAAATGGTTGGATCATGGAGTTAAAGATCCATATAATTGGATCTTTAACGCTTGAGAGTGTAAAATGGACAAATGGACCCATAAGGGTCCGTTTAATGTTACACTCTCAAGAGTTAGATTATTGGTTGGTTAACATCAGCATTGCTTGATTTACAAGAAAGTCCACAAAATTAGAGGATGTAGAAGAATTGTTATTTTGATCAACGTTTGCCTGTTATCTCTCCTATAATGGTACCAACATCAATACAGCATGTTGACAAAATCTAACAATAACAACATACAGTATGCGAAGTTTTGGCGTCTGAGAGGCTACAGTATCTCATCAGAGATACTGTAGCCTCTGGGTTGAAAACCACTGGGGTTGAAAACCACTGTCTGAAAGCCTTTTCTTTCCCTCAGTACATTTGCAGGCCAGTATAGTTAAAAGATACAGTTATGTATAGTTGAAATAAATGGACTCACCATGTTGCAGCCAGTATAGTAGTGTACGGGCCAGACAGAGGCAGACCACGGTCAGGAACATGAGATGGTCAGAAGGAAAAGGCTTGAAGAAAAGAGCTCATTCATGGCAGTAAGCAGCGGATCACATGACGGACCATAATCACTGTTTAACCCCGCTTTGTTGCTCGATCTGGCTCTGCTAGGCATGCTGCAACACCCCATTGGCCCACTTCTACACCACTGCTGAGCAACCTGTGGGTCGGGACACCCCACAGGATTATTGTTTTTTTCTTTTTGAGAGAGGGATGGGGGGATGACAGTGGAGTGACAACAATTTAAGGATGTTGAAAACCCTTTTTAGATACCAAAATATAAAGGGAGGGAGGGAGGGAGGGAGGGAAGGAAGGAAGGAAGGAAGGAAGGAAGGAAGGAAGGAAGGAAGGAAGGAAGGAAGGAAGGAAGGAAGGAAGGAAGGAAAGAAAGAGAAAAAGAAAGAAAGAAAGAAGGAAGACCATTATTGCATCAAAAGTAATCAACAAACTTGAAAACTGGTCAAACATTGGACAAATTCCCAAATAATATAAGAAAGACATAGCCAATCTACAAGCTAAATACGTTTTACTTAGATAAAACATTTGAGTACTTTTTCCACCACTGGCCAGCAGTGCATGCGAGTGTGTAAAAGTTCAGACAAACATCAACTCTGTCTCACTCAAACAACCGATAGCTTCAGAATGTCCTTGATGGCTTTTACAGCCTGCCTTCTCCGAGTTCACGCTTAATTCGTTTTTATCCCCCCTTTTATAGATAATCGCTCTCTCATCTTATTTAAAAGGGCTTTAATGTGCATGTATTTATGTACATTCACATATCACTACGTTCATAAAATGTGAGTGAATACATGTTTATGAATATGCACATTATGCAGTACTGGAAACCTATTTTTGCCAGGTGTGAAGCAGGCTGGCCTACATTTGCACGCACCACTACTGACGACTGTAAACACGACTCTAAACACGACCTAGTCATGATTGCCTGCCTCCTACAGTAAGCCAATGGAATTCTGAACGGCATATAAACTCATACTCTGAACGAGACATTGTTTATTTTATTTTTGGACCACAATGCTTAAATGAGACGGTTCTAAGATGACCCAATGTTATTCTCCACAGAGAAATGACTTCCGCAACCCAGGGGATGAGCGAGTGAAGTCAGGACTTCAGTACACACTTTTAGATCACAAATTAATATTGTAATATGTATTTTTGTAGACAGTAGTTTAGCACTAAGCTTGTCAAAACATGATACTAGATTTGTGTAAACAATATTTAAACAATGCAGAAATGTATGTAATCTCTGAGACAAACATACAAACATAAACGTTAAGCACAACACAAACAAAAACACTGTAAATAGAAAATACTGTACTAAAAAACAATATATCAACACATAGATACAGCAGTAATAATGTCACTTCAAATGACACATTTATCATACATTTACAAATTAATAATTAGCATACATTTATAGGTCGTGAACATGGAATATCTTTCGCGTTTGAGTAAATGGTCACGCCCCCTCTCCTACTAGTAGTAGGGGATAAAGTACAGTGTTTCAGACCGCGACGGAGGGGCGCCGTCTCAAGCGAACTTGACCCACGTTGCCGTTTCGAGCGTTGCGAAGTTCGCTTCAGCCGACTCAGCCCCGTTCGAGTTGCAACCCGATAGGACAGAATAGTAAATCCTCGTCCGCGCAAGTAGGGAAAGTCACAAGGGGGCGTGGACCATTTACTCAAACGCGAAGGAGATTCCTGGGTTGCTACACATACACAACTACTCACTTACTACACACATTGCAGGTAGGCCTACATCGACTACCATGGTTTTACGGTTGGGTTACTTCTGTTAGACATACACAAGTAACAGCTTGAAGGGGAAGTCAACTGTAGGCTGGTTCTGTAATTTGTATATAGACCATCAAAATGTTTGAATGCTTGTAAACAAACGGGTGTTTCCGGGTAGAAAAATATCCATGGATGTTTTCACGATATATAATGAAGTGTCCAGAGCATATTAGCCGTGTCTAGTTTGTCAACCTGCGGATATTTACAACAAAGGCACAATACATTGTGTTTTTTAAAAGGGGTGAGGAGAGGTCCCTTGGGTTAAATAATAACTTGCTTAAACATGACAAGGCTATGTCAGTGTGGGCATCCAGAAACAGTGAAACATGTGTTTCAAGAGTGCAGTATTTATTATAAGTTATTATGTCATCATCATCATCATCATCATCATACTATAATTCTAACAATGTCTGAGTGTGTGTCTGTGTGTCTGTGTGTGTGTGTGTGTGTCTGTGTGTCAGAAACACTGCCGTAGCTCCTTACTGCCTGCACCAATCACTCCCACTTTCCACACAGGCATTGACCATATGAATATGGAGGGCGTAACGAAGCCCTTTTTCCGATTTCACACATTAATGATTATTAATGAATTTATTAGTCAATTACAAACGCACCCGGGCGCAGTACCCCCCACGGCCACAAGGGGGGGCAAATATCTCACAACGGGTAAGGGCTAGTCATTATAAATAGACATTGTCTTTATCTGTTATAATTTATAACAGATAAAGACAATGTCTATTTATAATGATGACAGAGCTAAGAGTGGAGGCTTTTTCAGTTTTTTCTTTGTTTGGCCACTGTGAGAATCACCAATTGATTTCAAAGGCAGTACTGCAGTTCCTGCACAATACTGGACTATAGTAAGTATAGGTGAATAAACCACCAGACCAGTGGAGGGCAGTAATACACCTTGTGGCGTCCATACTGCCGGAAATCAAAAAGAAGAAGAAGAAAAAGAGAAGCAGTCCCTGTTCCTATCCATGCTGGCGGGGAGTTATTACCGTCCTGAGATCAGTCTTTAGTTACTGTTGTAACAACTCCTTACAGACAGCGTGGGTTGGTTGTGACGCACCGCCTGCCTATACGTCTGTCGGCCGGTCACACTTTGACGGAGCACACGTAGCGGTGCCCGCGGCTGCTCCTGCAGTCCCTGATCTGCCACTTGGCCCGCCTCCACACCAGCACGCACTTCCTGTTGCCGCCCTTCGTCTTGGAGCGGGGAGGGGTCTTCCTCCAGTTGGTGTAAGAGACCGCCTCCCGGCCCACCCACTCCCAGCGGCCCCGGCTCTCCCCGTCGTTCAGGCCTGATGGAGACGAGAGATATAAACAATAACATGGGTGAATGGTACATGGTGTATTTATATAGCGCTATAGTCTTTCTTTATTCTTCTTTCTTTCTATTCCGTAACCCCGGAGGGTCGTTGGGGCACCACAGTACAGACTGTCTGTTGACCAGCTCTCTCCATCCCTCTCTGTCCTCGGCAGCTCTATAGTCAATTGTCAGTTTGCACTGAAATTTGTCTTGCGACCCAGCGGCCTTGTATGCAACACATATAAACATTTCACATAACAGAAAGACAGCTTTGTAGGGGGCACGGTGGCACAGTCGGTAGGGCTGCCACCTCAGAGCTAGAATGTCCTGGGTTCGATTCCCACCGGGGAAGCTGTGCGCACTGGGGGCGTGCTCTCACCTCCGCGTCATCAGTGCCCATACCCGAGGTGGGGTTGGCGAAAGGGCCGTTCTGTGTGAAGTTTGCATGCATCTCCCCGTGTCCCCTATAGCAGAGGCTCCCAACCACCGGCACACAGACCGGTGCCGGTCCGTGGGACATGTGCCACTGGCACGCGAGAAGGGAATCTTTAAGTTTTCCCGTCGTATAAAGATCCATTTGAAAATACGACTGAGGACAAACACCAGTGGATTGGCTGTTGCGAGTAGAGCGCAACCCTCAATCACCCATTGGAATGCAATATGCAATAATGCAGCCTTTCAGGCTACCTTTGTATCCTACTCGTATCTTTGAGTGCTTACTGTGCTTCTGATGGGGGGGGGGGGGGGGGGGGGCATGGGGATGGACGACGACACATCTTGCCTGCCAAATCTAATTCCTGACCTTCACAAGGATTTTCCAAACAGTGGTGAAAAGTTG